>NC_051846.1:115099626-115133230 GCF_002237135.1 Teleopsis dalmanni | reverse complement strand
CCTAAAAGTTCACCACATTCAAAATACCGTAAATTACAACATATACCATAACATTATACAAAACATAGCCCATAATATCTATCATTCTATCATATCTATCATGTGGACAAAATTATTATTTAATTATGTTGTTTGTATATACTTTCCTTGAGCAATATGCGTCAAGTAGTTGTACTCCTCAGTTCTTTTCATGGCTAAGCTAAATACTGCCAGTCTTCCTCCAGAAATAGGTCATTTGCTCACCACCATATAATGGATTTTACTGCAATTTAATTTTAGCGCTGTATTCTCTGCACTACAATGCAACAATATCTAAATGGTTCTGTAAGCAATTTATCACTATAAGCACTGTAAATTGTGTATGGGTTCCCCATTAACCATAATTCCATCTATCACGTCGTGTAGTGCTTCTTTGAAAATGTTTTCCGAGTATATATTGAACAGTAATGATGACAGAATGCACCGTTGGCGAACCCCGCGCTTTATTTCTACTTCTTGCGTGAAGTAACTCTAAAACCAAACTAAGTATCACTCATTTGTTCCTCGGGTTTCGGATAAATTCTATTATGTATAATTCGAAGGAATATCTTTAACACATGACTCATTAAGCTGACTGTTCTAAAATCTGTACATATTTTTGGTGTACCTTCCTTTGGAATCGTAATAAACACAGATTAGAGCCAATCGTTTGGTATCTGACGATTATCTATTATAAATTTTATTAAAAAATCTTGTTAAATTACGTACGCCATTATCTTTGAATAACTTTACCAATTCTGTTGGTATTTGGTCAGAACCCACCGTTTTTCCTATTTTTGCACCATCAATTACGTTTTGAAATTCATCCAAGGTTATTTGTGGATCTGAATCACCTCTTAGATCGGGTGTCACAGATGATCGGTTGCTCGCAAATAGAGTTTAGATATAACTTTTCCACATGTGATATGTTTCGTCTTTTTCTGTTATGTATTTACCTTCGTTATTCATATGTATGCTTCTCTTTCTTCTATTAGATGTCGTCATACTTCTAATTTTTTAATACCCCTCTATCTCCTCACTTTCATTT
The DNA here is from genome assembly GCF_002237135.1 of Teleopsis dalmanni. Classification (NCBI taxonomy): domain Eukaryota; kingdom Metazoa; phylum Arthropoda; class Insecta; order Diptera; family Diopsidae; genus Teleopsis; species Teleopsis dalmanni. Next base: position 115,132,164 of record NC_051846.1, on the reverse strand, counting down.
TTGCGAAAATCTTCTTTTGCTTTTCTAATAAAAACACGTATAGATCTGTGTATAACCTTCTATTTCCGAGTATCTTTATTTTTATACCGACCTTTTTCGACCTTTTTCATCTGTCATCCAAACTTATTTCCTTCTAGATCTGAACACGCCCACTTCATTGTTTGCTACTTCGATTATTGTGTTTTTAATTGTCATAGATATTTCCTCAATGAGCATGTCCACATGTTGCAAACTTGATAACCTGATTTCAATTTCATTTGCAGCTCGCATCCTCAAAGCTGGGCTTCTTAATTTCTGTACATTGAGTTTACTCCTCAGTTGAGCTGAGATCGTCGCTTTGAATTTAATGTTGCTTTTTAACAGCTAGCACGTTGTGATCAGATCGAACATTTGCACCGGAGAATGTTTTTGCGAATTTTATTGAGTTCTTATGTCTTCCAGCTATTGTTATAAAGTTAATTTGGTTACGAATGACCCTGTGTGCTGTATCGACTGGTGACTTCCAGGTATAGTCTTCGGTTTGGCAATTTAAAAAATGTATTGCAAATAATCTAATATATAATATATATTATAACACTAGATTAGTAATCTTTTTTATTTTTTGAGTTATTAACTATAATTATAATTTAATGACTAAGTGGGGAAGAATATTTTTAGAATAATTCAAATTAAGTCAAATATATTATTCTTTTTAAAAAAGGATAATAATTCTTAAATGAATTGTTGATTGGGTTGGAAAAAAATTATACAAAAGTTATAGATTAACTGAAACTGACAAGAACCTCTGACATTGTAATCAAAAGATTATAAAAACTTTATTATGCTGATATATTTTTGTTTTTTTGTTTTAAAACAAATATTTACTAAATATGTTGATATGATATGATCAACTTTAAAGTTGTCAACTTTAAAAAACCACTCTAAAAAACAACTTTAAAAAAATTAATAATAATTAATTTAGTTAAAACCAAGAAAACTAATAAAAAAAATAATTTCTAGCATGTGTTACCCCTTGTGACAATTTTGGCGGCGCCACTGGCTATTTATGTAACCAAATTATAGGTACAATGAACTGCAGTTATCATATTTTTATTTTTTTTTTCTTTGCACGAAATAAAATATTTAAATAAATTATTTATACATAATATTTTCTGTCATCAGCGGTTATTTTTTATATTATTCATTTATAACAAATAACATTTTTTACCCAAAAAAAAACCATCGCTTTGCATCGCTTTATAACGTATACACGGTTTTTTAGTCCACTTGATTTTAAAAAGGTTAGATTGAAGATTAGGAATTGCTTCTAGCGTCTTGTAAAAGTGATTGCAAGGCAAAGATGAGTGAAATTTGGAATAAGAATCACTATTTATTCTCTCTTGCCGATGCAAATTCACTGCCTCCAAGGCCAATGAAAAACACCTGCGTCAGTTTTACAAAAACAAACCATGGAACTATAGAATTATATCTTATACAATAATAACATATCACCTGTTTCGGTAAAATATTCTATTCAAAACCCTTGCAAAAATAAAGTGCAAGAATGAAATACCCTAAAGTCTATATAAGAGTGTTATTAATGGATCGCGGAACTAATCTTTGATCACTTTCGAACAATAAATTTCTTATCGCAAAGAATGCATTTTTACTGCTGGGCAGTGCCGGTTTTAGCGCTATCAGCGCCCCCTACCTACTATTTAAAACCATGTGAAAAAGCGAAAAAAACTAATTGTATGAAATGAGAACAGTAATGAAATTATAAAAATAATACTTTGTCATAAAAATACTTTTTATTTTACGTAAAACTAATACAATAAATTTAAAACAATAAGGCATAATGAACCTCATATTATGTATTTTTATATGCAATAAAAAATAATATTCATGTATACTGATATACTTTCTTAAAAATTTCAAATGTACATATATATATTTGATATATATATTCTTGAAAATACTAATAAAATATTACTTTTCTGGCCTTTCTATCGGCAAACTCTCTTTCTACTGCATTAAAGCCTATGTTTTGTGCAATTTCGTTTTCGATTGACAAAGTTGCCAAGTTTGTTAACATGGGTTGAGACATTGTCGATCACAGATAGTACCTTTTATAAACACAAAGTATTAAATAACTTTAGTTTAAGTGCGATTGGAAATGAAAAGACTTAATAGAAAACTATTTTTTACGTCGATCTGGCGCCCCTGGGCCGTCGCCCCATCTCACCCACCCCTAACGCCGGTACTGATGCTGGCATTATCTTGCAGAACACAACAGCCTTGTCTTCACGCAATTGCAATTCGATGATAAAATTGGAAAGCATGAGTAAAACAATATGTACACGGTATGTATACCGCGATTTACTTGGGAGAATAAAACGTATAAAAGCAACAATTTACTTATAAAGAATTTGTAGAGTGCTTTGAAGCTGCTTCGTTACACATCAGCAAAATGAATTATTTAACATCCGCCATGTTACTAGTTTTGGCCATCTCATCCTGCAGTGGCTACAGTTTTTTGATTCCTGCAAGTAAGTAAATATATTCACATGTGGAACTGTGTGTCACTAAAAAGAAATAAATATAAATATGGATAAATATGGAAATAAAATCGATCATATAAAAGTATCAAGTTTAATGTAAATTATTTAATTAATAGAAATTAGTCATCCTGGCATTTGTATATTTAATGGTTTATTTTTGCAAAGAGGCGATAATTCCTTACCTTCTTCTTGCCAAAATATGCGCTGCAACGAGGATGGTTCAATTCTCGTTCAAGGGTAACTAAACTTTCAATATTGAACAAAACGATTGTTATACATTTTCAATGTTTTTTTCAGTTGTGGTCATTTTGAAACGACGGATTGTCGTGTGGTTGATCCTATCAATTTACACAAACCATATCCAGATTGTTGCAAAATGAACTTTATGTGCACTGGGACCAGTGGACAAGTGGTCAATCTACAAGTCTCTCCACTAGAACGCCATTTGTATTGAACTGGTTTCTGATATGAATCATCAAAAATAAAATATTGTTTTAATTCTACTTAATTAAATTAAAATGTTGGTCGAAATCACGTTTAAAATAAAATATAACTTCGGCTTAACTGACATGTTCCGTTTTTTTTCGATTTCATGCACAGAATTTTGAGTACACAACACATCTAATATTGCATCCAAAATAACAATCACATCTTACAATTACATTTACCATATCCTTAATATTGACAATATAAATTATGTTTGTACGTAATAATCCTAACTGATCAACGCAAACTGATTTTAAAAGCTAAATATCTGTAAAGTTCAGAAAAATGTTTTCAGATCTGTTCTGCAAACCAATTAAGATCGGAATCGAATCTAACCATCCAAACCTTAATGCTTGAAATCCAATATTTACGAATCCAAGTTTTGCACTAATTCTGATTAAAGGGGCTCCGACTTCCAAACAATCGGAATTGTTGTCGATTTATATCCAAGCAGTCGTAAGGCAAACAAATTGCAGAAATGGAACAAATTAGTTAAACACGTGCGGGTAGATAAAGAAGAACGAGTAAAATAATAATAAAGAAGTTAATAAATAAAATAAATAAGAACTTAAAATTAAAATGTAAGTGTATATTACACTCTCTCTGAAAGGTAATTTAAAATTGAATTTATTAAAATGCAGAGAAAACTAAAACAGCGAAGCAGAAACTAATCTAAAAGAACCTACTAAAAAAAAACTGACTGAAACCCTATATCAACTCTAAATTGAGAAATTACGGCTAGAATTGTGTGAGCTTGGTATGGCTTCCAACATCGCAAATTAATAAAATCGGCGAATATAGACAACTGGTACTCATCTGAATGGTTTCGTCCAAAGATTAAACAATTTTTCTACAATGTTAGAGGGCCGGAACGCACAATACTAAAACAATGACTAAAGCTAATTAGATTTATAAAATCAGAACTAACGAGAGCAATCATATTTTTATATTATTTACTGATATATTTTTTATTTCTTATATACTTCTATATGGATGTGTAGCGTTTAGCAAAGTCTCAAACACTACTATTCGCCAGCTAGAAATTGCACAAAGACAGGCTCTGAGAAGAATTTTCAAAGTACCATGGTACATTACGACGAATGACATCCTCACGGACCTCAACATTGATCCAATCAAAAAATACATAAAGGATAGAGCCCTGAAATTATTTGCGAAAACTGACTGACTTACCAATACCGCGTTATGAAATCTCAGAATGGTTACAGGCTCCTCGAGTAGGTATGCAGATCTGAGGTCAATTATTGCTTAATCTGGTGAAATGATAAACAATAATCCAGTCAATGCGTAAAGAGGGGTTTTGAAAATAGAGTAAAAATGCTCAAGTGCACTGGCTCAAATACCTTCAACATAAAAAACAGCCGATACAGAATTTAACTTGGAACGGGATAAAACTATTGCAAATCCGTTAAAAATAAGGAACACCAAATTCAATCGAAATTGGATTGCAGAACAGGTGTTTTTATATTTTTCCGATCAAATACAAATTGTAAAAAAACTATATAAATCAAATAAATATTTTAAGAATTATTAAATAAGCATATTAAAGTTTTTATTTTTATATATAAGCATTGCGTACATACTTCAATTATTTCAATGCTCGTAATTTTGTAAATACATCGTTAGATAACAAATATGGACATTTGAATTACATTTCATAAATATTTTTAATATTCGTTTACATGAGAAATTGTTTTGATGAAGAATTTGAAAAGACATTCGGCCTTTTTTACAATCAAGACAAAATAAACTTTTTTATATAAGTTATTCAGACCGAAGGCGATAAAGTAGCTTATCAATAAAAATAAATAAATTTAAATAAAGACAGAAGTAGATAAAAACAACAAGAATCGTCAAATAGCGACGATTCCGACTATAAATGTCAATCCCGATGCTTCGCATAATTGTGTTCTTATTAACCTCGTTACTGAAATATAGAATAGCGTGAAATGATTAAACATTTGTGTTTTTATTTTTTAATTAGTCAAGACCCACGCAATAACTTGTTATAAAATTATAAAGACTTTGATATTTATAAACTCTTATTTCTAGAAGAAAACATTCGCAAGCCAGAGATTTGCTTTATTTTACTCTTAAAAAACTGATTTTTTAAGTTAATAAGTGGCATAGGTTTTTAAACATTTATAACAAATATAGTACTTTTGATGTGTACACTTATATTTGTGAACTCAGTAGTTTTCAAATATTCCTTCGAGCAGATAGTTAATCTTATTTAAATATTGTGTATGTGCTGAGCATGCTATAATTTATTAATTGATTGTGTACGTATTTTATAGATATATCGATTTTAATTTTATTGTTGGTAAATTGTTTCAAATTAAATTAAAGAAAAATATCTAATAACAAGAAAGAAGAATTTTAACAATAATTGCGAAAAAAATATATAGAAAAGAAAAAAAATAACACTTAACTCAAATAACTCAAAGCCATATTAAATGCAATAAAAATTAATTTATAATAAATCCATAAAACTATATGTACAAATAATGCATGGCCACTTAAGTGTTTACGAATCTTTCAAATATTACATATGAAATTATTAGAAAATATGAATATTAAAGCTCTCTTTAACTTTTACATTTTAATGCAGGTATTAGGTATAAGCACAAAACTTTTATACGTATATTATAAACACATATGAATATACATATACATATACATATACATATACATATACATATACATATACATATACATATACATATACATATACATATACATATACATATACACATACATATACATATACATATACATATACATATACATATACATATACATATACATATACATATACATATACATATACATATACCATATATATACCATACATATACATATATATATACCATATATATACCATACATATACATATATATATACCATATATATACCATACATATACATATATATATACCATATATATACCATACATATACATATATATATACCATATATATACCATACATATACATATATATATACCATATATATACCATACATATACATATATATATACCATATATATACCATACATATACATATATACATATACATATACATATACATATACATATACATATACATATACATATACATATACATATACATATACATATACATATATACGTGTATATCATTCAATATTATAAGAAATGTACATTTTAAATATTATTAACACACTTTCCTATAATTGAATGCGTAAAGCAAAACGGATTACAAAATTAATGAACTACATACTATATATATCGCGGTTATACAAAATAGATTATTTTTCTCTTTTAATTTTCCAAATGAAACTTTAAATTTTGAATAATTTGAACGTTTTTACGCAAATGAGTGTAAGCAAAATAGAAATGGGCAGCTCTTAATTTTTTTTTGCACCAAACGCGTAAAAAAAATTATTTATGCTAAATTATTTTGGATCAAAAATATTAATATTGCTGTTTGCTTTCACATTTTTTATAAAATTTTTTTGCATGAAATGAAGTAAATTTTAATATTAATTTTTATTAATTTTTTTAATTTTTTTTAATTTTTTTAATTGCTCTTATAAAAAAATCTATAAGCAATTTGAGATTAATTATATATGTCTATATTAATTCACAATAAATATTTTGTTTTTATATAAGCTTTGTATGTTAAATATTTTTGAATTAGTATATTTTTTAGGTAATCCTTTTTCAACATTTATTCTAATTGCTTGTGCTTAAAATTAAAAAAAATATATTTTGTTATACATGTTTTTATTGGACTAAAACTAAATACAATACTTTTTCCTTGTATTTCACTTAAGAATTGAAATTAGCTTCTAGTTGTTTAGCCCATGCTTGTTTATGTTGGACATAGAATTTTCAATATGTAGTCCGTAAGTAGTGTCGGCACTGTGGGGCTGTCTTCATTTATTGCTTTAAGTACTGAAACAAAAACAAAACATAAATTAGCATAATAATTGTATGATGCAAAAAGAACTTATTTTATACATTATTATTACATTTGAAGGAAACCCCATAAGTCATACGCCATATTCGGTTGAGCTAAATTTGGTAATCATTGGTTAAAGGTTACAATTTGGCACAAAATATGATAGCACGCAATCATTTTTCAATCGCTAGTTTACCCCACTATTGAAACAGTGTTTTACAATCGGATAGAAGAATGGAATTTTTGGATAGTGTCAAGGAATGGTGTCCTGAATCAATTCAACAGACTAAAGAATGTTGTCAAACCGTCTCTTCGATTCAGAAGCAATTTTATATGGTGCATAAAAGATTTTGTTGTTAAAATAATAATTTACTATTTGTTTAATTGTTACTTTATCTTTAGTTTTTGTTAAATTTCTGTAATAATTCTTAAGTAATTCTTAAGTTACTTTTTAATTAGCTGAGACAATCCTCTATTACCGTTTAAAATTGGTAGTTTTACAGAACTGGCATTTAAAGATCTAAGAAAAGTTTCCGACTTAACTTTTTTTCGGTACACAATCCCAACCAGCAGTAACAATCGTCAAATGATAATGCTCGCTAAAGAACAATAACCTAATAACTCGTTTTATTTTTGTTAACGCGAGTATTGTCGTGTATCAGTAACTGTCTACTTTTGTTATTAATACTTGTTTTGAAACAAATTTTACTAAGAATAGAACATTTTTTAACATACTTTATGCCGCCATATCAATCTTCAGTATGGTGTATAAAACTCAAGTTTCTGATAAAGAAATTTATGCAGGTATAAAAAATTAAAACAAAAACATCGCGCAGTAATTAAAGCATAATCGCGATATTATTAAAAACAATCGTGGAATCATTGCGAAATCATCGCGGAGCTAAGTATTAAAATATGTTATTAATATAATACACATATAGTGTACATATAGACTTTTGTTTTTATTTAAAAGCATGGAATTCTCATCTCCGTATTGAGTTAAATTTCACTGTATTGTGATTATATTTTAATTATATTTTAATTATAAAATATAAAATTCAAAATAAAGTAATAAAGTAATAAAGTAGTCTTGATTCAAGAAAATTTTTTTTTTATTCATACAACTGCCAAGATTTAGCATTTAGTATACATTTTTACGTAATGGAAATTCAAATAATAATTCAAAAACAAGATTAAGAATTACATGAGTGAACTATTAATAATGGATAAAAAAAAAAGAAAACTTAAAATTAAATAGTATAAGATAATTAATAGAAGGGTTTTCGAATAACAAAGAAAGAAATAAAGGACAAACACAAAAATTTATTTTTAATTTTATTGAAATTTGGCTGACCATACAACGCTGTTTCGAGTATTGCCAAGTACTCTTCATCAGTGGTCTTTGGGAATAATCGAATTTTATTTAATTAGTTTATAGTCCGTATACAATTTGTTTGGACTGCAAGTGCCAGGCTTAGAACTCGTGCCTGTCAAATTAGAAGCGATGACTAATCGTGTTTATCCACAAGAAGCCAAGGCTGCACAAACTTTCAATGCTCAAGTTCCAGGTTTTATTGTCACTTATTTTTATTTAATTAGTGACAACAACCAACGCACTTGCCGTGCTTTTTAAATAAGAACGAGCTTATAAACTTCAGCTTTATTTTTAGAAACACAAGTTCAGCGAATTGAAAGTTTAACTTTTGGGTTTTGCCTATTTCTTTATTTCTTTTCAAAGCTACTCTTTTTGTAGAGACATTTTGTAATGCATATTGTTTTACTTACTATATGTAAAGCGACCATTTTGGTGCTTTTTACAAAGAAGCTATGCTATGTTATTCTACAAATCCGCTTTCGCGGTTAGGAAAAGTTGAACAATATTATATTTTAACATATTGTTCTTTACTTTTCACAAGCCTAATATTTGAATAAAGTATTAGTGTTGCTATAAAGCTACGCTTTCTTTGTATGGTGACAAAGAAGCTTTATTAAAATTTAGAGAGTTTTCGAATAACAAAGAAAGAAATAAAGGACAAACACAAAAATTTATTTTTAATTTTATTGAAGTTTGGCTGACCACACAACGCTGTTTCGAGTATTGCCAAGTACTCTTCATCAGTGGTCTTTGGGAATAATCGAATATTATTTAATTAGTTTATAGTCCGTATACAATTTGTTTGGACTGCAAGTGCCAGGCTTAGAACTCGTGCCTGTCAAATTAGAAGCGATGACTAATCGTGTTTATCCACAAGAAGCCAAGGCTGCACAAACTTTCAATGCTCAAGTTCCAGGTTTTATTGTCACTTATTTTTATTTAATTAGTGACAACAACCAACGCACTTGCCGTGCTTTTTAAATTAGAACGAGCTTATAAACTACAGCTTTATTTTTGGAAACACAAGTTCAACGAATTGAAAGTTTAACTTTTGGGTTTTGCCTATTTCTTTATTTCTTTTCAAAGCTACTCTTTTTGTAGAGACATTTTGTAATGCATATTGTTTTACTTACTATATGTAAAGCGACCATTCTGGTGCTTTTTACAAAGAAGCTATGCTATGTTATTCTACAAATCCGCTTTCGCGGTTAGGAAAAGTTGAACAATATTATATTTTAACATATTGTTCTTTACTTTTCACAAGCCTAATATTTGAATAAAGTATTAGTGTTGCTATAAAGCTACGCTTTCTTTGTATGGTGACAAAGAAGCTTTATTAAAATTTAGAGAGTTTTCGAATAACAAAGAAAGAAATAAAGGACAAACACAAAAATTTAATTTTTAATTTTTATTGAAATTTGGCTGACCATACAACGCTGTTTTCGAGTATTGCCAAGTACTCTTCATCAGTGGTCTTTGGGAATAATCGAATTTTATTTAATTAGTTTATAGTCCGTATATAATTTGTTTGGACTGCAAGTGCCAGGCTTAGAACTCGTGCCTGTCAAATTAGAAGCGATGACTAATCGTGTTTATCCACAAGAAGCCAAGGCTGCACAAACTTTCAATGCTCAAGTTCCAGGTTTTATTGTCACTTATTTTTATTTAATTAGTGACAACAACCAAAGCACTTGCCGTGCTTTTAAATTAGAACGAGCTTATAAACTACAGCTTTATTTTGGAAACACAAGTTCAACGAATTGAAAGTTTAACTTTTTGGGTTTGCCTATTTCTTTATTTCTTTTCAAAGCTACTCTTTTTGTAGAGACATTTTGTAATGCATATTGTTTTACTTACTATATGTAAAGCGACCATTCTGGTGCTTTTTACAAAGAAGCTATGCTATGTTATTCTACAAATCCGCTTTTTGCGGTTAGGAAAAGCTGAACAATATTATATTTTAACATATTGTTCTTTACTTTTCACAAGTCTAATATTTGAATAAAGTATTAGTGTTGCTGTTAAGCTAGACTTACTTTGTATAGGGACAAAGAAGCTTTATTAAATTTTTAGATAATTAAATTAATAGATAGATGATAGAATAAATGAGTCAATTAAATAGAATAGGAATTTACTATGAATATATTAGATAAATAGTTATGGGTTATTATAATATTAATAGTTCTGATGGATATAGGCGTTTCAATTGTCTATTATGTGTGGTTTCGTCATTGGGTAGCTGCCTCATTGTTGTGTTAGGATGGAAAGTAATCTGTCTGTGTGATTTTTACTATTTTTACGGATAACGTCTACAACGAAGAGTATCTTTAAATCGCGATGACTGTCATAGTGTAAGATGTACCAGTCAGCGTTTATGATAGTCCTAAGTATTTTTGATTGTAGTCTTTGCAGTATTTGCATGTTTGCATGCCTAATATTTCGGCTCCAAATTTCCATATTGGAGCGATTACCGTTTTATATACTAGTAGTTTATTTTGTACTGTTAGTTTTGATTTCGAGCAGAGTAACCAGTACAATTGTCCAAAGCGACGGTTAATTTCATTGCTTTTAGCTTTGATATGGTCTTTCCAAGTTAATCTGCTATCTATAGTAATAGCAAGATAATTTGCCTTTGTGTGTGTGAAAACTTCATCATTGTTAATTTTTATATGTTTTAGGTCATATTTTTTATTCGTGTAGATAACATGAACTGTTTTGCTTGTATTTATTTGAACTCTCCATTTGTCGAACCATTCAAGCGTTTAAGTAATTCTGCAAGTTATCTGTGGATTTGTTAAAATTTATATTAGCGGCAATTAGTGCTGTATCGTTTGCAAAAGTTGCTATCAAACTTTGAATATCAGAATGTATCGGGATATCAGCAGTGTATAGCAGGTAGAGTAATGGACCTAGTACGCTTCTTTGAGGTACACCAGCTTTCATTTGTTTAAGTTCGGAGATTGAGTCTTTGTACTGTAGATACATAAAAGTATCTATTTTGTAGATAGCTTTTAAGTATGAGGTAAAAGTTTGTTGGAAGAAGCTGGGATAGTTTAGTTAGAAGACCTCCATGTCAAACGCTATCGAAAGCCTTTGCGACATCAAGATATACCACCGAGGAAAATTGTTTTGTGTCAATATCACTTGTTATTTTATCAAAAACTCTGTGAACTTGTTGTATAGTCGAATACTTTTTCCGAAAGCCGAATTGATGATCAGGTATAAGTTTTTCTTTGTGGATAATCGGTTCTAGTCTTGCTGATATTATTTTTTGAAACAATTCAAGAAAAAAAATTGAAAAAAAGATTTTACTAGGACTAGTTAATAAAAACTCCAATTTTTGCTCTAGTCCCCTCCAGAGCAATATATGTTTTCTGTAGGTAGTGACGTTTAAGCTTTGAAAGACAACATTCAATGCTTGCTACCGATGAAGCAGAAGTCAGTTAGGATTTATCAAGGTAAGCTTTGGTCTGAACGGTATATTTTTCTATTAAAAAGCAATACTAATTAATATACGAAATTGCTTTGAATCCATTCTTTTAAAAATAGAGCAGCGTCATTAAAACCACTGTTATTTATGAACTAAATGGCAAATTAGAATAAAATTCTAAATGTGATTCTATGAAGATAAGTTCATATGGTTAATTAGATAGAGGCGGTATATAATTACTGTTTATACTTAAATCCTGCAGACACACTTGACATTTTCTTACTACGAATTGTACTACGAAGAATACATTTAATTGAACTATACTTATACAGTTCACATGTGCCGCATTTGTTGAGCCGAGCGTAGGGTATATAAACAATTTTTTAAAAATAGATGAAACAGGTATCATAGATTAAATATTGCTAAAATAATGTTCAAAAAACGATTTCCTCGTAAACAAAATTTGAAAAACCCAGTAAACCGTATAAGTTTTTCTTACATTTGTAATAATAGTATCCCAGATTGTGTTTATTTAATTTTAGTATTTTTAAAAGTTGCAATCCTGCATTTTTAAAATATGGAGTTATTTTCTTAATCGAATAAAATAAATTTGTAGAGTAACATAGCATAGCTTCTTTGTAAAAAGCACCAGAATGGTCGCTTTACATATAGTAAGTAAAACAATATGCATTACAAAATGTCTCTACAAAAAGAGTAGCTCTGAAAAGAAATAAAGAATAGGCGAACCCAAAAGTTAACTTTCAATTCGTTAAACTTGTGTTTCCAAAATAAAGCTGTAGTTTATAAGCTCGTTCTAGTTTAAAGCACGGCAAGTGTTTTGGTTGTTGTCACTAATTAAATAAAAATAAGTGACAATAAAACCTGGAACTTGAGCATTGAAAGTTTGTGCAGCCTTGGCTTCTTGTGGATAAACACGATTAATCATCGCTTCTAATTTGACAGGCACGAGTTGTAAGTCTGGCACTTGCAGTCCAAACAAATTATATACGGACTATGAACTAATTAAATAAAAATTTGATTATTTCCGAAGACTACTGCTGATGAGTACTTGGCAATACTCGAAACAGCGTTGTATGGTCAGCTAAACTTCAATAAAATTAAATAAATTTTTGTGATTGTCCTTTTTTTCTTTCTTTGCTATTTGAAAACCCTCTAAAATTTAAATATAGCTTCTTTGCCACTATAAAGAAAGCGTACCTTTATCAACAACAATGCATACTGTTAGTGTTAGTGAAAGCGCTAATCTCGTCATTCGAGAGTGTATTATATTTTGGGAAAAAGCTAGAACCCCTACCAGAGCTATACCTAACTGTGTAAAAAAACTTGTGGATCCTCACCATGCTTGGAGGGAGTTGCAAAAAAATTTTAAATAAATACAAGATATTTACAAGCGCCGTGAGGACGACTTTAAGAATAATTTAGATAATTTGATATAGCACACGCTGATGCTTTGGAACGGCTGAAGAAGAAGATAAGACATTTTTAACGGGTGTAGACAAAAAATTAAAAAGGAAATTAAATTAGGAGAAAAAAGATGTGAGCAAATGTGTTTCGGAGGTTTATCGTCATCTGTTACTACGCAAGATTCTATTCAAATGCAAGGACATCACGATCAACTTATCAGCCCTGATAATGCAATCCTTGAGGAACCCTTGGCATCCACCTCTCAAATGGTAAATTCTGAAACTACTACAAAAAAAAGAAGGAAAAATTTTATGACGCCTAAGTTTGTTGCAGCGCTAGGTAGATGTCAATTAAGCATAAGGATTCTGTCTATATACTTCAGGTTGTAGTAGAAGCACTAGACCTAAGCTGTGATGATTTTCCGATAAACAAATCGTCTATTCAACGTATTCGTACACAGACTCGAAAAGATAGAGCGGAAACTATAAAATCAGATTTTCAGAATAATATGCCTGAAATGGTGACCTTTCACTTTTCACTTTGATGGGAAATATTTTAAAATGTGTGTTCAAAACAAAAATCCACCAAGTCACAAGTAGCCCCGATATCACACTGTTCAAAAAGTTTAAAGACAACTGGAAAACTATTAATTCTGCTGCCATTGAAACATATACTGATATCGTCACACGACATTTTTGTGATACAACGAAAGAAGATTTGTTGACATTTTTTAATCAAAAACCGCAAAAAACCGATGGACGTGACGATTATCGGGAACTGATTGAACTATCTATTATTTTTTAGGGAGGAAGCAGTGAAAAAAAAAAAATTAGACCTCCTGAAGCGATGCATCAAGCAAAGTGGATGGCTAGAGCTATTTACTCTTTAAAGATATGTTTGTTGCAATCCCAGTTTAAAATTAGTGCCAAGGATAAGCGAAAAAAGTCTGTTTATTTATTTCGGTTTTATATGTAAAACCATGGCTTCGATATAGTCTGGCGGTAGAGGCACCAAATCAAGATTTGTGCTTTTTAAAGAGGCTTAAGGAATATGAAACTGTTGACAAATTGATCTCCAAAACAGCCCTGAGCAAATTTAGACAACATCTTTGGTATTTGTCAGAAGAAATTGCCATTTTATAACTCTTTGATGCTGATGAATAAATAGTAATATTTTTAATACTGTTTTCAATATTGTTAATAATACTGCCTTATTTATTGTTGCAGGAAAATCATTAAGTGATTTTGTGTCTGTCAAGAGCACAAATTTATTTTCTCGATTAAAAATTGAAGATGTTACCTATTCGGAGGCGAAAAGGAAAGTGCTTCCCTTAAGGGCTGAAAGAGCTGTAAAACTTATGCAAGATTTTCATGGTTTGATCACTGCAAAGGAATTTTTGCTATGCTGTGTACAGGAGCACAGAAATCTGTATCTAAAATGTAAAAAAGGGACCCTCAAAAGAAATCATCCTGCCTGCTATGAAATTTTATCTTCTTTTAATAAATATTTCATAAACATTTTAATATTTCAATTAATTTAAGTATATCTATAACGGAAAGGGTTAAAAACAGCAATTTTCAAAATCTTCAGAGTTCTGTGGGCATGGGTTAACGTTGACGTAGGAAGATGAAATTTTGTATTTAAGTAAGTCTGGGTAGTTAAAAAAGAAATATATAAGGGGCACCCTAATATTCACATTGTTACTGACTGAGAAATTATTACAACTTCTTATTTTATTCTTTTTATTTTTTAAATAATCTTCAAATTTTCATATTTACTTAAATCAAATAACATGTTTTACTCACTTTTTATTAAAACTTGCAATGATTGGTTGTTTGGTGTACCATTCTCCAAATGATATGGTATGACAGTTGTAAGATATTTCGGATCCGGTCCTAACAAAAGGCACATGAATAAATTGAAATAAATGGAATGAATAAAGAGATATTATTAATATTTAAACCTTGAAATTTTCCACGTTTCTTCTCTACGTGATATTGCCTTCGTTTATTTTGAACTGCCAAAAGCAACGAAATGAATGAATTCTTAAGTTCTTTTTCAAATTCAAGTTCATCACGCAAAGCTAATTCATTAATCAATGTTTCACTTAATTCCTGTATGAGAACTTCCATTTCCATGTACAACTCGTTCAGTTGTGTCGTATTTAAATACTGAAGTTCTAAAATAAATAGAAATACATTTTTTTTCTGATAGTGCGAATATCTTATCAGTACTTACTCTCAGCATAGAGTGGCGCACCTAAAACTTCTTTTGCTTTTTCTATCACCTCAGATTCACATCTCTCCGCTTGCTCTTCTGTACTATCAGCTTCATCCATAATATCATCAATTTCCTTTATTACTTCCTCTACAGATTTAATTGGCTCATCATGATCAGAATTTAAGCCATTAAGTATTAATGCATGCATATCAAGATCATTGGCAATAGCTTCATCCTCACTAGTGAGATCATCCCCAGGCGTTTGTACATCCAAACTGCCTTCCTGATGTTTCTGTCCCAAGTTTAATGTGGGCATATGCATTTGACGTGCAAATGATTTGGACCAATCTATTGGTAAAATATTCCCGAAATTTCCAGTAATAGTCCACCACATTCTATAAACATAACACATTTATATTTACCAAATAATCCAATAAATAAAGTTAACTTTAGACCTATTAATAATATTCGTCCGATTGCATTTCGAACAAAATAACTGAAAACAAACAAGCCATTCACAATTTATTATCATTTATTTCTCAGTCTAAAGAAATCTGTAACACAAAATATAATGCATTGAGTTTACTGAAATTGGTTCCCATAAGAGCAGAGTCTCTGATATAAACATACTAGAACTTGAGAGAGAAACAGATCATACTTTCTCTGAAGTCGTGAAAAGTATTTCTTAAAAATCGTTAAGATTTTCCGCTAAATTTCGGACAAGATGCTGCACGTTTGGGATTATGTCGACTATCGGTAATCATATCACTTAAGAAACAACCTATCATAAAACTTAAACAAAGACGGAACACGAATAAGATGGAAACACGAATAAGATGAGTACATATGATTTGATGATTTCCCAATTGCAGGAGGAGTGATAAATGTCGCAGATGAGCATAAATAAATTTCAATCCCATAAAGAAATTGGGTAAGTCGTTTATCCATCCAAAAATATTCACAGGCATGCTTGGTTTATGTCTGGTAAAAGAGATGCTACTAATGGCAAAAGCTAAATAATTAAATAAAGAAAATGCGATAACTGCGATTTTGATCACTAGACATTTGTGTTTTTAGGTAACAAATTTCAAACGTGAAATCTACAAATGATTACATATAATAGAAAGAAATAGAATATCGATGTATGTAAATACTCAGTAATACACGAAATATATGAAGCGTGTATATAAATTAGTAATCTGTACCTAAACAGTAAACAATATTTTTATTTAAAAGTTCAAATTCCGTACTAACTCAGAAGAATTTTTGGTCCAGGATCGATATTATAAAAGTCAATAAACAAATATTTCAATGTTTTCATCTAATTCAAGATGAATACGATTATGTTGATTTTGTTAAGTCGTGGTCATGTCTGCACAATGAGAGATACCTAAAGATATATGAAAGACTCATATCTCAAAATCCTGAAACCTATTTACATATAAGATTACCGGTAGTAGCCCGATAATTGTTTGGAAGAAAATGGTAGAGCATGCAAGGGTTCATAAAAAGGTGTTAGATAATGAACAATTACATTTAATTTATTTTTTAAAACAATAGGAGTTTGCTATCAAATTATTATAACTTGAAGTTTGATTTTAAACATTAAAAGAGAAATGGTCATGCAATTCAAAACCGAGATCGTGGAAATTGGTTTTAAAAATAGAAATCTTCTTGTATGTCATCTGAAATCATAAAAATTTAAAAAGGAAATCCCTTCAATAAATAATAACAGAATGTTCTCGTCTCAGGAAACTCTAAACAAATCTTCAATGACTTCACAACTTTCGCCAATCGCGCCTTACATGAAGTTTAAATACAAATAAAGTCATTATCGTTTCTCTTAAATAATTCCATTTTTTATCAATCAGATATTTAGTTAGAGGAAAATGTCATGGCATGGCGCAATGAGACATAGACATACCCCTTTTCTCGATTACACACCAAATAAAAAAGAAACTTAAAACATAACAAATAAGAGATCGTAAGGACTATATTAGGTGTAGTAAAAAGAAATCCATTATTTTCCAAATAGATGGCTTTAGTTATCTGTATTCCGCGTTGTATAAGTCCGGTCGGGTTAAGCTAGATGTGTTTAGAAAGATTACATTTCGTACCAAAATAACTTCTGACAATTTGATTTCGTCGATTCCGTTCCGGTAAATCAAAACTAAAACAACAAAATTCAAATTCGAATTTTATACACAATTTGAATTAACACAACACATCGGCGAAGTTCTCCGATAAACGGTAATTAACGGAATAAACGGACATTCACTAAATTGGTGAAAATGGCCTAAATGGCTATATTATACAGAAGACACTAAAATAAAAGATCAACGTACAAACAAACATTTAAGTAAATCAACAACTGATATAAATATAAGAGAAACAGCTAATGAAATTGATATAGCAAATAAAATCAAATTAATTAATAAATAAAACAAAAACTTAAGTAAAAAATTTTTAAACAGTCAAAAAGATATAATTTCAAAGGAAACTAACTTGTCCACAAACACCAGCCACACTAGTGCCAAAAATAATGAAGCTTTAAATAAAAAAAAGACAGAATTAGAAACTTTATGAGGCAAACTTCACCAAGAAATAATTCAATTCAACTATCGAGAAGTAACTCGAACTTTAAATGAAGCACATTACTCATGGCACTCATACGAACATTAACAGTTCAGACCAATAAGAGTTGCAGCAAAAAACCTGCATCACTCATGCGATCCTAAAGATATTGTAGGCAACCTCGCTGAAAAGGGTTTTAAGGGTTTTAAAATTGTCAACGCACTTAACAAACTACAATTTAAAACCAAGAAACCACTGGATATGTTCATCTTAACCTTTGAGTCAATTGAAGATATGAACAAAATTCATAAAATCAAAGAAATCCTTATCACAATAGTATCAATAGAAGCAATGATACCTTCAAAACTTATCCCGCAGTGCATCAAATGTCAATCCTTCCTCCATACCAAAAACTACTGTCAGAAGCAGCTTAGATGTGTGAAATGTGCAGGTAATCATGAAACTATAAATTGTGAAAAACCTGATGATATTCGCCCAAACTGTTGCAACTGTGGCGACCAACACCCAGCGTCATATCGCAGTTGTGAAGTAGCACAAAAGCTTCCAAAACTAAGAGACCAAAAAACAAATAAAGTTCCAGTCCCAGTTCAGACAAATAATATCAAAAGGCAAGCCGAAGAATCGCTATTAAGCCAACAGCCACCGTAGCCCAAAAAATAAATATTCCTGATGAATCGCAAAATGTCCTCTCAGTTATTCTTGAAAAATTAACGGCAGTGGAAAATCGCCTAGACAATCTAGAAGAAAAACATTACTGTGCATCTGAATGATTGCTCTCAAAATAAGGGAATGGAATGCAAATGGTTTGATTCAACACAAAAACGAATTAGAATTACTTTTACAGACAGAAAATATAGACATTAGGGTGCCATTAAGGTATATGGGCAATGTATTAAAAATATTTTTATTTAGAAAAGTGTTCAAATTATCTACAGAAGAAGGAAATGCTCTTTGCATTATATGTATATTTATTACTAAAGTGTATGTTGAAGTATGGTTTAATGCTTTGCCATCAGTCAAAGCTCATTTTCAAGATTTTAATCTTCTTTCTATTCTCAGTCAATATCAAAAAATTGTATTTGGTATTTAAGCTCAAAGCTTGTTCATTTTGCTTTTTTGGATTTAAATATATCACCTGAGACAAAGAAAAAGATCGTTTCAAATTTGAATATAGATAGTGATGACAAGGAAGTCAGGAGAGTATCAATAGATCGCGCAAAAATAACTGAAGGTAATAAGGATACTTTGCTCCAGCAACGTTAACTAAAATAATAAAAATTATGTCGGACAAACCTAGAATTAGTACTTTTTTATTATTTGAAAGATAAAATTTTGGAAATATTGAATTTATTTTAAATTTTTTACAAATATTAAATTTTTTGTAAAGCTGAAGCGGACAATTACATTCATAGTACTTTCAAAGCTAGCAATCGGGTGATTTCAGCTAATTTTTTCTTTTATTCAATAAATATTAGAAATACAGAAAAACTTTGTATGAGTGAATTGTTTATTTTAAGTAGATCTATAACTTTTGGGAAGACAGTTTTTATGTAAAATTAAATATGTCGGAGATATAAGCAATCAAAGATGAATTTTATGGAAAAAATCGTTATTTTCCAATCTTTGAAGCTCTTGGGGCACCATTTCCACTTATCCAATTGAACTAAAATTTCACACAGATTTTTTTTTTAGTAAAATGAACCGATCTGGGGGTTGCCGCGGGCAATTTTCCGACTTTCGAAAATTAATGGCACCCTAATAGACATATACCAAATAAGCGAAACTCATTTTACAAGAGAATCGAACATCAAATTTAAAAACTATAACACTTATCATACTATTCATCCAAGCCATAATGCCAGAGGCGGAAGTGCCGTTATAATTAAATCCAATATTAAGCATTATCAAGAAAATAAACTCTCTAATGAAGAGTTCCAGGCAACAACCGTTGCAGTTGAAGAGAGTGGTTCCAAAATCGTAATAACGTCTATTTATATTCCACCGACTCGGGCGAAGCTGTAAACCTTAGAGGGCCCAGTAATGAGTGGTAGGAGGGAAATGAAATACCTCCCACGGACCAAACAGCTAGGAGATTGTGAACTTGGAGATGTGATGGTTATGGGTGACTTTAATTCCAAGATAGATTAAGGTAAGGACGATGTTATTTTTAGAAAATTTGCATTAGGCGAAAGAAACAAAAGGGGTGATTGTTTGGCTGAATTCTGCAGAAGTAATAAGTTGATTATTTCCAATACATTCTAAAAACTGCCAAAACGAAGACTTTATACCTGGAAGTCACCAGCCGATACAGAAAACAGGGTCATTCGCAACCAAATTGACTTTAAAACAATACCTGGAAGGCATAAGAACTCAATAAAATTCGCAAAAACCTTCCCCGGTGCGAATGTTTCATCTGATCACAACTTGCTAACTGTTAAAATCAACATTAAGTTCAAAGTGACAAGCTCAGCTCAACCGAGGAGTAAACTCAATGCACAGAAATTGAAAAGCCAAGATTTGAGGATGCAAGTTGAAAATGAAATTGAAACGAGGTTATTAAGTTTACAACCCAATGACATGTCCATTTTAGAAATATCTATGACAATTAAAAGCTCAATAATGGAAGTAGCAAACAATGAATTGGGAGTGTTCAGATCTAGAAGGAAAGAAATTTGGATGACAGATGAAATCCTGGCATTAATGGACAAAAGAAGTCAGTATAAAAATAAAGATACTCACAAATATAAGGATATACACAGATCTATACGTGATCTTTTTAGAACAGCAAAAGAGTTTCGCAAAAATGAAAGTGAGGAGATAGAGGGGTACGATGTATTTAACAAACACAAGAAAATCCGAAATATGACGACATCTAATAGAAGAAAGAGAAGCACACTTATGGATAACGAAGGTAAGTACATAACAGAAAAAGACGAAACATTTAGCATGTGGGAAAGTTATATCTAAACTCTATTTGCGAGCAACCGATCATCTGTGACACCCGATCTAAAAGCTGAGCCACATATAACCTTGGATGAATTTCAAAAAGCAATTGATGGTGCAAAAATAGGAAAAACGGTGGGTTCTGACCAAATACCAACAGAATTGGTAAAGTTATTCAAAGATAATGACGTACGAAATTTAACATGATTTTTTAATAAAATTTATAGTACAGGTCAGATACCAAACGATTGGCTCCAATCTATGTTTATTACGATTCCAAAGAAAGGTACACCAAAAATATGTACAGATTTTAGAACAGTCAGCTTAATGAGTCATGTGTTAAAGATATTCCTTCGAAATATACGTAATAGAATTTATCCAAAACCCGAGGAACAAATGAGTGATACTCAGTTTGGTTTTCGCAAAGGGTTTGGTATTAGAGAAGCCTTGTATGGAATACGAGTCCTAATAGAACGTTGTCGTGACTATAACAGAGATGTCTTTTTATGTTTTGTTGATTTTAAAAAAATTTTCGACACTGTGGAACATGACTCACAAACTCATAGAGATTCTGAAGCACTGCCGATTAGATGAAAATGATATCCAAATAATAGCAAGCTTATACTGGGAGCAGTACGCAAATGTTTGCATTGAGAGTTACTTCACGCAAGAAGTAGAAATAAAACGCGGGGTTCGCCAACGGTGCATTCTGTCATCATTACTGTTCAATATGTACTTGGAGACTATTTTCAAAGAAACACTACACGATGCGACAGATGGAATTATGGTTAACTGGGTATTTATAAACAATTTGAGGTACGCCGATGATACACTGCTTATTGCCGACTCAATAGAGAACTTACAGAACCTTTTAGACGCTGTTGCATTAAAGTGCAGAGAATACACCTCAAAATTAAATTGAATTAATTTTACAGTATTTAGGTCAGCCACGAAAAGAACTGAAATTATAAGTTCGAAGTTGTGAAAGACTTTGTTTATTTAGGAACCAGCTTAAACACCAAAAATGACGCAAGCCTAGAGATTCAACGAAGAATCACTCTTGCCAACAAATGTTACTCCGGGCTAAGTAAGCAATTGAGAAATAAAGCCCTCTTCTGACAAACAAAAATCACGCTCTACAAATCTTTTATCATGCCTGTCCTGCTGTATGGTGCAGAAGCATGGACAATTACCAACAGTGATGAGAAGGCGTTAGGCGCATTCGAGAGAAAAATTCTTCGGAAGATCTATGGTCTGTTACGCGTTGGCGATGAGTATCGAATTATATGGAACGATGAGCTGTATGAGGTATACCGCGACATTGACATAGTTAAGCGCATAAAAATTCAGCGGCTACGCTGGCTTGGTCATGTCGTGCGAATGGAAGAAAGTGCTCCGCCTAGAAAGGTAT
Organism: Teleopsis dalmanni; assembly: GCF_002237135.1. Classification (NCBI taxonomy): domain Eukaryota; kingdom Metazoa; phylum Arthropoda; class Insecta; order Diptera; family Diopsidae; genus Teleopsis; species Teleopsis dalmanni. The sequence continues at coordinate 115,109,776 of NC_051846.1, read as the reverse complement.
TTGATTCGGTACCCACAGGTGGAAAACGCGGTAGAGGACGTCCGCATCTTCGGTGGAAGATGCCCCCAACGATTTGGGGGCGCTCGCTACTACCAACTGGAGTCAGAAAGCAACTAATCGGGCTGATTGGCGGATGCTACTCGACGCGGCCAAGGACGACCCACATCTGTAATGACCAACTAAGTTAGAATTAAGTATGAAAAGAACTGAGAAGTACAACTACATGGGATGCCAGCTTAATGAGAAATGGGATAATAGTAAAGAAATAGGTGTCCGAATTGAAAAATCAAGGTCTTTTATAAAGATGAAAAAATTGCTGTGTTCCCGGGAGCTGTCACTACTGCTCAGAATAAGAATGCTGCAATGTTATATATTCTCTATACTCCTCTACGTGACAGAGGTCTGGACGTTGTCTGTTGCATTTTTAAAAAAATTCATTATTTAGGAAGAAGAAAATGAAATTAATTTTTTGTGTATGGTAAATACTTTTGACACGAAAAAAATGTGTGTAAATACTTTTGACTACTAATAGGCATCAGTGCATTTGCTTATATTTTTGTCAAATAAACAGTTATCTTTCCAATTCTTTTTTTATTTGGTATTGGATAGATAAAAAAGATAAAAAAATTTTTCAAACTTTCGTCCAACAACAACAAAATCTGTTTTAGTGCAATATGCACGTTGTGTAAATACTTATGACTATGGCTGTATAGAGAAATTATAAAAAATGCGTGCCATAATTGATAGGAAATTGTAAATAATTGCTAAGTTGGCAATAGACACACGTACACAAATACCGCATTAATAATTCTAATATTAAAAAACTTCTTTCAGAATGTTTATTTAATGTTAACATAATAGTTTTATTGGGAGTATCCATAAATGTTTACAGCACATAATTGCAAATGCAGGGGCGACAATATAGAAAGTAACTGTTTCGTTTACCGCACTAAATATCTTTTAAAATGATTAATTTATTTTTATTAAAATTTATTTCCATATGTACATGTCCAACCGGAGATATATGATTCACAATTATAAAAGCAATTCCATTTTAATTAAACCAATTAAATTCTATTTACGAGCAAACTAGTAAATTTTTGTTTTTTTATGCTTACTCATATTGCCTACTCAGTTAAGTTTCAATGATTAGTTTGTAAACTGACCTAATATACATATTACCAGGACAGCCGTATACCCTATATATTCAAATAAAAATTATATGACTTTCGTCACAGTTACAAGATTTTCGTTATCATATTTTGGTTTAAGTTTAAAAAACAAAAACACTAGTTTATTAGGTACAAACTTTGAAGTTGATTGTGTGTATTTTCACATACATTTTTTTTACACAATAATTTAAGTGGTAGAAAATAAATAATTTTAATTAAATAATTTATTCCAGAAGCAAAATGTAACCAAAATATTAAATACACATGGTTTGTCATGTTGACAAATACCAAATACCTAAAGTGAGTCAAAAAAGATTAGGCATAGCAACATTTGTAAGCGTTATCTGCTTTAATTAATTTTTTTGTATTAATAGTTTAATTAATAACAGTAGTTCATACTAATACACAACCATAAAAATATACTAAAAAATCTTAGTAATTAACTATGCTATAAAATATAGGTATGGACGAGTGCCTTTGCGAAAAAATAAGTTGGATATCGGCAAACTTTATGTTAACAACCTGGAATCATTAATTTCATATATAATAACGATATCTTCATATCTTCTTTCTATGATATCTTCAGAATACTGTCAACATTATATGAGATACAAATACTCACGACGTTCATAATCATAAAATATATTGTAGAACTTTTGTTGTTGTAATTCACTATGGTTCAGAAAACTTTATTATTAAAAAAATTACGTTTTTGGAAAATGATACATAGAAATTTTATTTGACCATGCCAATATATTATGCATAAATCAGTTAAACGGAATATTTCAAGCACTCACGGCCATTCAAAAAAATTATTAACAGGTCAACGTCATTAATAAATAAAGGAAATGTCGAAATTTAGCAGGTTCCAAAAATACTAGAACAAAAAAATTTGCTTGAAAAAAACAATAAATTTATGTTATTCAAACGCTAAAGTTGTTGCTGTAAAAAGCAGAGTCAAAAGTTATCGCGAGTCATCGTTTACATATAATTCAATACAGCAGCAAACGCGATTTTAAAGCGCTCCTCTCTTTGTGTGATTTCGTTGCAACGATCAAAAAACATCAAAATAAATAGATTGCGCCGATTCCCCATCCCAAACAAAATACGTACAATTACAGTGCTGGTGTAAGGTCATAGCACAAGGCTATTTATAAGTGGGTGATACATTTCTATCGATTAATATAAAGAACTTATATTTTCGTAAGATTATTTGACTTAGATGATTCCATTTCATACGGAGCCGATGGATATTTTTTTTTTCTTCAAATGATCATTTTTTCTCAGAAAGTAAACGGCTTACGATATGTTTTTTGTTTATAATAATGTTACACATAATCTTAAAATATAATATCGGTATTCACGGTATGTACTGTTACTCTGTTAATTAGGTTTTAGGTTTAATTAGGTTTTAGGTTTATTAATTGCTAGAGAATACAATTTGAAACCAACACTTTTCAAAATTAAAAGTAATATTATTATTGCTTAGCCTGATGAAGTGGTAAACAATAATCCAGTCAAGGCGTAAAAAGGGGTTTTGAAAATATCTCGAGTTAAGAAAGAGTAAGAGTGCACAAGTGCACTGGCTCAAATAGTTTCAACATAAATGATCAAAAATGTTCACATCACTCCCTCTGTAATGGAAGAGTTGATAAGTGAAATGTACTACGTTAAATGTACTGTCACAAGCATGGACCGATGCATGTGTTGACTTCTGAAATTGGAAATCGTATACCGATTGTCGATATATTGCCCTTACTGTAAGGTAATATGTTTTGTTTAAAAAGACCTGACCGTCCATTCTTTAATTAGAATTAATAAATCATCCATCATTTATCTCAATGTAACACAGCCCAAGTAATTTAAATGACGCACTTAATATAACATTAAGTTTATTCTTTTTTTTTTATATTATACAATTATATAGCTAAACCAAAAATTGTTATATTACGGGGCAATAATTGGTACAATAAAATAAAAAACTTTTTGTTAATCTCATTGTAAGACGGGATATTGAACAATAAAAGAATATCTAAATAAAAAAAGAATTTCTCGATTACAAAATATCAAAATTATATAAAAATTCTAGATTTCGATTTGACAATATATCTGTTTACAATTAGAAAAGAGAACACCCTATTAATATACTTAACCTCGAAAATATTTACGCTCATTAATTTAATACGTACTTATATTTGAAGAGGGTTAAAAAGTAAAGAAATGTAATTTCAAGGGATGGTCTTGAAGTTTTAATTTTTCTTTAATTTACTGGTTTTAGAAATTACTTCGGTAAAAAACGAAATAAGCAATATATTATTTTATCCTAAATTCGTTTTTAATAAATGCAATAATCTCCAAGTCGTCGGTTTACAGTTTAGTCCACTTATAATTTATATAATAAGCAAACACCCTACTATTTTTGTTTTTTAACATTTTTGATGCAAAGATCTTTAGAAAAGTAGTATTTTTAATTAATTATGGCATGAAATAAACTCATGCAATATAGAAACTTAACAATTAAAAAAAAAAATAAAAATATAATTAATTAATTCAATTATTGCACAGCTGGTTTATAATTTCATTCTAAAATATAACACAGCGCTGACTCTGAGCTTCAAATTAGGCAGGGTACGAGTTTTATCATTGGTACTTCCATCTCAAAAAAATTATTTAGGAATAATCAAATATAAGAAATAATTCCAAGACCACTGATGATGGGTATTTGACAATACTCGAAACAGTTGTATGGTCAGCCAAAAATTAAATTAATTAAAATAATATAAAAAAAATTTTTGTTGTTGTAATATACTACTGTAAAGTGAATTTAAACTCCCCTTTTTAAAATATGTTTATATTATTTTGGCAGGATTTCCATGTACCTAAATGGTTTAATTGCCTTTTTCGTGAAATGATAAATGGTCCGATGCAAAAGGGATCGACCTATCAGACAATAAGTATTGATCTAAGCTTTTCAGCCGCCTTTTTAGTTTTTACCAGCATATGTGCCGCATATAACTTTTGGATTCAAAAGATTGTAAACTCGATTTGAGTGATCAAAAGAATCTTATTTTATTTAGAAAAACCTACTCTATTTATACAGAATTATTCTAATGTACTAAACTTATTATTCAATTCTTATTTATTTTTATTATTATTTAATTCTTATTGTCACTTTATGCAATGACTTGACTACTTTTCGAAACCTTTCTATTAAATACCACAATTTCTATTAAAGCAAAAAAAGTCACTACAGTCATATTGACGTCAAAAAGAAATTTAATTTTTTGAAATTTTAAAATCATTTTTTGTATATTTAATTATTTGTTCACATATAAGAAATCCGTAATCCATAAACACCACTTCCGCTTATTTATCTTTTTACGACAGCACATTTTCGTTCACTTGTTTTATGTTTGTGAATTGGCAACTTGTAGAATTTACTTCTAAGTCCTCTCAGTGTTAATTAATGACTTAAATCAAAACGTAATTGAATTACACTTTCAACGTTACAAACATGTCAATAACCTTAAATAAGCATCGATTACTTACTTCTTTATTTAAAAAAAATAAAATTTTTAAAATGATCTTAATATAGTTGTTGCCACAACTTAATATTATCTCCTCTCATAACTCATATTTGATACTTAATTAAAAAATATTGAACAAAATCATTATACGTAAGGTAGGTAAGTAGGTGGAGTGGAAGTAGTATCGAATCCTTCTCAATTAGAATTAGGAGTTTTTTTTTTTTGGCGCGTTTTGGCGAAACAAGACACTCCAACTGCGGACGCTCCGTTTTTATCTAAATTTAAATCTAAAATTTAAAGAAACAAATTTAAATAAGTGCACACAAAGATTAAATAATACACGTACACTCTAGTTGTCGCGATCCGTGTCAGCAAAAGTGCGGTTTGTGTGTTTAAATTGCAAAATATACTTCTAAATTTTGGTTTTAATAAAAAACAAAAAAAATCAAAACAAATTAATCAAAAGCAATAAAATTGCTGAAAGTTACTAATACTTTCAAAACAGCTGATAGAGACAGCATTTGTTTGTTTATTTTTTTAACGAAAGTTGCAATTTATAAAAGTGGCGTTGCCACAGTGTATATTTTTAATTCTTTTGTAAAAATTTAATATTCTATATATATACTATATAATCAGTGATCATCAAACTAAAAAATTTATTTCTTTTAATATTTAATTTTTTATGAACAATTGTAAAAGTAATATACGAAGACATTCACTAATAAGTGAAAATGGCCTAAATGGCTACATAACGTTTAATGCAGAAGACATTAAAATAAACGATCAACCTATAAACAAAACTATAGGTAAATCGAATACCGAAATAAACATTAAAAAAAACCGCTAGTGAGATTGCTATAGCAAATAAAATTAAATTAATTAGTAATAAAAATAATAATTTAAACAAAATTTCTCAAAACAGTACAAAAGATATAGTTCCATACGAAATTAACATGTCCACAAATACCAGCCACACTAATGACAAAAATAATGAAGCTCTTAATAAAAAAATGAGAGAATTAGAAGTCTTATGCGGCAAACTTCATCAAGAAATTATCCAACTCAAAAGTGAAAACCAAAAATTAAGGTCGCAACTTATTAACAATAATGTTCCGAAAGAGCAAACCACCATAACTTTCGAAACAGACGAGGAAGAGCTTGCTCGTGAAACCGACTGGATCGTTAAAAGAAATAATAAAAGAGCCTCAAAAAAGCGCAAAGCTACTACATCTCCAAGTGTGTCACCAACTCTCAACAATATGACACAAAAGCATTCTAAAGAAACGGAAAAGACATCAACCCAGCTTCGTCCACCTCCAATTATGGTAACTGTCTCTGATAATTACAATCACATAAGAAAAATTATTACAAAGGAAAGCAAAAATAAATTTTTGCTGAAACTAATGAATAACGACTTATGTAAAATTAGCACTTTCGATGGTAACGATTATCGGGAAGTAACTCGAGCTCTAAATGAAGCAAATCTCTCATGGCACTCTTATGAACATAAACAGCTTAGACCAATAAGAGTTATAGCAAAAAACCTGCATCACTCATGCGACCCTACAGATATTGTTGGCGACCTTGCAGAAAAGGGTTTTAAAATTGTCAGCGCAATTAATAAGCTACAATTTAAAACTAAGAAACCACTGGATATGTTCATATTATCCTTTGAGGCAGTAGAAGATACGAACAAAATCCATGAAATCAAAGAAATCTTAAATACGATAGTATCTATAGAAACAATAAAACCCTCTAAAATTATCCCGCAGTGCACCAAATGCCAATCTTTCAACCATACCAAAAACTACTGTCAAAAGCAGCCAAGGTGTGTGAAATGTGCAGGTAAGCATGAAACTATAAATTGTGAAAAACCCGATGATAGTCACCCAAAATGTTGCAACTGTGGGGAGCAACACCCAGCGTCATATCGCGGTTGTGTAGTCGCAAAAGAGCTTCAAAAATTAAGAGACCAAAAAACAAAAAAAGTTCCTGTCCCAGTTCAAACAGATAATATCGAAAGACCAATAATATACTCAAGTCGAAGAATCGCTAAAGTATCATATGCAGACGCTATTAAGCCAACAACCTCCGTAGCCCAAAAAATAAATATATCTGATGAATCACAAAATGTCCTCTCTGTTATTCTTGAAAAACTAATGGCAATAGAAAATCGCCTAGACAACTTAGAACAAAAACATAATTGCACATCTGTATGATTGCTCTTAAAATTATGGAATGGAACGCAAATGGTTTGCTTCAACACAAAAACGAATTAGAATTACTTCTGCTAACAGAAAATATAGACATATGCCTAATAAGCGAAACTCATTTTACAAAAGAAACGTATATCAATTTTAAAAACTATAATATTTATCATACTATTCATCCAAGCAATAATGCTAGAGGCGGAAGTGCTGTTATAATTAAATCCAACATTAAGCATTATCAAGATAATAAACTCTCTAATGAAGAGTTCCAGACAACAACCGTTGCAGTTGAAGAGAGTGGTTCCAAAATACAAATAACGTCCATCTATAGTCCACCAAGACATAACGTAAAATATGAACAATACGTAGATCTATTAAAATTACACAATCATAAAGCAATAATTGGTGGTGATTTTAACGCAAAAAATGTTCAATGGGGGTCAAGACTAAATACCACAAAGGGTAAGGAATTACTTAAAGCATGTCGGGCCACAGGTTTTGAAGTTCTCTCCACTGGCTCTCCAACATACTGGCCAACTGATAGAAATAAATTACCAGATGTCATTGATTTCTTTATTGTATATAAAATTCAAAAAAGAGACATTGAAGTTAAAGCAGGACTTGACTTAAATTCTGATCATTCTCCAATATTGCTTACTTATGGATGTAATATTCTATCTATGATACCTAAACCGACACTAACAAACCGTCTAACAGACTGGAATTATTTTAAGGCCCAGATAAATGAAAATATTGACCTATCCTGCAAAATACGAAATTCAAAAATCGGCATGGCGCAGTTCTCCACTGCAGAATAGTAAGCAATTTGATAAAAACTATCCGGTCGAAATTTTAAATCTAGTCTATAATAAAAGAAAACTACGTAAAAAATGGCAACAATCACGATTAATACAAGATAAAAGAAACCTTAATAATGCCACTCAAAAATTAAGAAGAGAAATCAGTAATTTTAAAAATGAAAATGTTAAGAAATATCTTACAAACTTGACATATGATAGCAAAACTAACTATTCTCTCTGGAAAGCTATGAAAAAATATAAAAGACCGATCACTTATAATCCTCCATTAAAAAAAGATAATAATGAATGGGCGAAAAGCAACATTGAAAAGGCACACGTTTTGGCTGAATATTTAAGTAATACCTTCAATCAAGAAGAAACCTATCATATAGAGCCAAATAACAACATAGATGATGAAGCTATTTTGCGGATAAAAAATAAAGAAGTAACTGGGGAAATCAAAAAATTGAAATTAAAGAAATCACCAGGATATGACCTCATAACTAGTGAAGTGTTGAAAAAGCTACCTCCAAAAGGAGTAGCCAAACTTGCACAGATATTTAATGCGAGTATAAAATTAAATCATGTCCCTAGCTATTGGAAAGTTGCTGAAGTGGTGATGGTACTAAAACCAGATAAGGACCAAAATTCTCCAACTTCATATAGACCAATCTCTCTCCTGCCAACCATAGGAAAACTGTTCGAAAAGCTTATCTGTAAAAGACTTGAAAAAGTAGTTTGTCAAAGAAATCTTATCCCAAATCATCAGTTTGGATTTCGGAAAAAACACTCAACAATCGAACAAGTACACAGAGATACGCACGAAATAGAAAAGGCATTAGAAAACAAAGAAACTTGTTCAGCTGTGTTTCTGGATATATCAAAGGCTTTTGATGGGGTTTGGCACTCTGGCCTGATATATAAGTTAAACACTATCCTGCCACAGCAATATTGTAAACTACTGGTATCGTATATTGGCGAAAGGTACTATCGAGTTAAACTACTTGACGCGTATTCGAAATTATATCCTATAAATCGCGGGGTCCCTCAGGGGAGTATACTAGGCCCATTGCTGTACCTGCTGTACACATATGATTTGCCAGTGAATCCAAGATGTATTGTTGGAACTTTTGCAGACGACACGGTATTAATGGCTACAGGTCCAAACAACAAGGTGTCTACCACTAAGCTTCAAATCGCTCTTCAAGAAATTGAACAATGGACAAATAAATGGAAGCTGATAGTAAACAGTTCAAAATCTAATCATGTAGACTTTACTAACAAAAGAGAAAATCAAATCGCATTATTTCTAAATAGCGTTAAAATTCCAGTTGCAAATTCTGCGAAATATCTAGGTATGACTCTAGATGCCAAACTGAGATGGAAGGTACACGTCAAGAAAAAATTAAATGAGCTAAAAATAAGATACAAAAAGTTGACTTGGCTTATTGGAAGGAGATCTAAATTATCTCAGCAAAACAAGCTTATGATCTATAAACAAGTCTTCAAGCCGGTCTGGCTCTATGGCGTCCAAATCTGGGGTTGTGCGAAGAAACATATAATAGATATGATGCAAAGATTTCAAAACAAAGCAATCAGAGATGCAGTTAACGCTCCGTGGTACGTGCGAAATTCTGATTTACATCGTGACCTAAAAATACCTACTGTCAAACAAGAAATTCAGAAGGCTGCTAAAAAACATTATGACAGGCTGAGACAACACTTAAACAGCACCATTCCAGCGCTACTTTGTGATGTCACTCACAGACGCTTATGCCGCTTCAAACCTAATGACCTTTTGAGGCGTTTCAACCAGCAAGGAGATGACTAGTTCGTATCTATATGCTCACCCTAGATAGACTTAGATAAATTTACTTGTAATAAAAAAAACCTCTTGTTAGTCAATATGACTAGTTGTTGTAAATTTAAACTCTTCATTTTGTTTAAATATAAATAATAAAAAAAAAAAAAAAAAAAAATTAGGACGCTTGATGAATGCAATTATCTGAGCAAAATTATTATGGGAATGTAAATAATTATGGAAATGAGAATGTATGTAGGCACAGGTTTTCTTACAAAAAAATTCATTTATATAGTAATACATTTGCAGCAAAATTCTCAACAGAGCAACTGATTCTGTACCGTAGAACACTACCAAAAGTTTTCCAATGGATTAATATTTTAATACATTTTTTAGTGAACTTTTACTATTTTACTTAACATTCGTGAATTGCAGCAAGTGAATCAGCAAATAAAAAATATTTAAAATATTTTTTTAAATAATTTAAAGATAATATCTTCAGCATCGAAAAATGAAGAATGCAAAAAAATTTTATAAATTCAAATGGGTTCTTTACAAAGGAACTAGGCATCATTTTGAGAAATTCATCCCAGTATTTGCATTTTTCGTTATTATTTTGTTAATTTTTTTGACCAATTAA
>NC_051846.1:115079211-115099526 GCF_002237135.1 Teleopsis dalmanni | reverse complement strand
ATATAATATAAAAAATATAGCTCAAAACTATAAAAATAAAATATAATAAAAAATATAGCAATATAATATAATAAAAAATATTGAAATATAATAAAATAAAAAATATAGAAATATAAAATAATAAGAAATATAGAAATATAATATAATAAAAAATATAGTATAATATAATAAAAATCTAGTGATATAATATGATAACATGTATAGTAATATAATATAATAAACACTATAGTACTATGACATAATATAATATAATAAATAATATAATATAATAAAAAAAAATATTAAAATATAATAAAATAAAAAATAAAGAAATATAAAATAATAAGAAATATAGAAATATAATATAATAAAAAATATAGTATAATATAATAAAAATCTAGTGATATAATATGATAACATGTATAGTAATATAATATAATAAACACTATAGTACTATGACATAATATAATATAATAAATAATATAATATAATAAAAAAAAATATTAAAATATAATAAAATAAAAAATAAAGAAATATAAAATAATAAGAAATATAGAAATATAATATAATAAAAAATATAGTATAATATAATAAAAATCTAGTGATATAATATGATTACATGTATAGTAATATAATATAATAAACACTATAGTACTATGATATAATAAAAATAATAATATACATATAATATAATATAATATAAGTATATTTAATATAATTATAATATAATATAATATAAACATAATATAATATAATATAAACATAATATAATATAATATAAACATAATATAATATACTATAAACATAATATAATATAATATAAACATAATATAATATAATATAAACATAATATAATATAATATAATACAATATAAACATAACATAATATAATATAATATAATATAATATAATATAATATAATATATAAAAATAAAATATAATAAAAAATATAGCAATATAATATAATAAAAAATATTGAAATATAATAAAATAAAAAATATAGAAATATAAAATAATAAGAAATATAGAAATATAATATAATAAAAAATATAGTATAATATAATAAAAATCTAGTGATATAATATGATAACATGTATAGTAATATAATATAATAAACACTATAGTACTATGACATAATATAATATAATAAATAATATAATATAATAAAAAAAAATATTAAAATATAATAAAATAAAAAATAAAGAAATATAAAATAATAAGAAATATAGAAATATAATATAATAAAAAATATAGTATAATATAATAAAAATCTAGTGATATAATATGATAACATGTATAGTAATATAATATAATAAACACTATAGTACTATGACATAATATAATATAATAAATAATATAATATAATAAAAAAAAATATTAAAATATAATAAAATAAAAAATAAAGAAATATAAAATAATAAGAAATATAGAAATATAATATAATAAAAAATATAGTATAATATAATAAAAATCTAGTGATATAATATGATTACATGTATAGTAATATAATATAATAAACACTATAGTACTATGATATAATAAATATAATATATAATATTATAATAATATATAATATAATATATAATATTATAATAATATATAATATAATATATAATATTATAATAATATATAATATAATATATAATATTATAATAATATATAATATAATATATAATATTATAATAATATATAATATAATATATTATATTATATTATATTATATTATATTATTTTATATTATATTGCATTATATTATATTATATTATATTATATTATTTTATATTATATTATATTATATAATATATACAAAACCTATAATCTGATGTGGCTTTCTAAAATTTTAATTGCTTCGTAAATTACTTGCGTGCAGTGTTGTGCACGTTAATGTCAAACAAAACAGATTTCAAAAAAATTGGGCGACAAAAAATTATACATCTGGTCAGCTTATTTAAGGCGAAAAACTCTACATTAAATTTTCAATTTTTCTTTCCATCGTCATTCTATTTTGAGTTTCGGTTGCGACCGTTCGTTTGTATGCGAGTGTCGAATATAGCTTTTTCCGTGATTTGATATAAATTGTATTTGTGCATTATTAAGTATTACATCTATATTATGTTATTAAATTCATAAATATACTGAGAAGTGGGTCTATGATTATTTTTAAATTAAATAAAAGCGTACATCTAACGAAAAAATCTACATCCTCGAGTAAGGGTGGTGAAGAATAAACGAAATCCAAAAAAAAGAATTTGTGACGCAGAATCAAGCAAATACAATAACAGCAAATAAAATCGAAAGGAAATATAAATCGGAGATACATTTATTACTAGGTCAAAATAGCGTAAATCAAAAGCATATTAATTTAAAACGTTTGATTTGAAAAGCAAGATTTAACGTTACCAATAAGCGGAAGAGGCACCACAAATTGTTCCAGGAATTTATTAGTGCCATGCGTGACCTCGGCACTAAAATGGCCGAGCTAAAGTTTGAGGCTCCTTTAGCAAAATTCGAGGAGACTGAGGAGTGGGGTGGTTGTGATTTTATTTCCAATCAAAACACTTTAAATGACCACTTAAATCTGAATTTCAAGGATTCACAAGATGCCAAATTACGTATGTTAGAGGAGGCTGTGCGTGATGTACATATGAGTAAAAATGGCGTTGATGGCGGTGCTGTAAGCCCAAACTGCAACTCATTGCTTGGATTGGATGTTGGATTGGCGCCAGGTGATGACAGTACCGATAAGCGCTCAAATGCCGATACTGTTGATAATTTTACCGAAACATTTGGTGGCAGCTTGGAAGATTTAGTGAATACTTTTGATGAAAAAATCACTAAATGCTTTGGAAACTATGAAGAAAATGTAGAAGACTTAGCACCAGTGCAAGTTCGCAGTCAGGAGGAGATAATGAATGAATGCCAGTAAGTACCGCATTCTTTTACGAAATATATAAGAATTATTTTCAAAATCAGACAGCAGATTCTTGCTTATTTTGAAGCGATATGTATATTTCTATATCCATATACAATATGTATATATTTTATATACCTCTTCTATTGTTTACTTTAAATTGTAAAAATATTTGCTTGTAATTACTTAATAAGATTGTGGTATATATATATATATATATTTATATATATATATGTGTATATACTGTTAAATCATTAATGTGGATACCACAATCTTAGTATTTACAATCTAAGTATTTACAAGCAAATATATTTATAATTATATATATAGTTAGTTAGTTAGTAGTAATTAGTTTTGAGAGTACTCGAGGACTCAGGGCAAAATAGTAGATAAGATTTATAAGATTCCGCTTTTAAAGAATGACACAATATAGAGTTACCCAAGTAAGTGATGGCATGAGTCTGTGAAATCAAATTTTTAAAAAAATTAAAAATTCAGTTAATTTATATCATTAACTGAAAAACTATTCTCGATTATTGTAGGAATTTTTATTTTTAAAAATAAAAAAAATTATACAATTAGTATAATTTACTAATTGTTGAGGTCAGAAAATTTGTCATAGATTCTTAAATTCTTTATTAAATAAAAATAATTTAAAATAGTACAGTTTTTTCCACAAATAAAATTATTTAACAATTTCCTTTCGATTTATTTGTGCGTACTCAATACTCTTTTCGCATGCGCTGTATTGTGTGAGTCCTTCTTCCAAAAGCAAACACCACCTAAAATATGAAACAATTTTCTATATAAATTTGTTTTTCTCATCGCCTTGGCAGGTGTGTGCTATGTAGTTACCCTCAAAAGTATAGAGAATTAAGAAAATTACTCAATGAAGTTAAAAAAATAAAAAACCTAGCAAAGCGAAGTGTTTTACTTCGCTAACATTTTTGGATCGATGAAAAACTAAGCGGTATTCAAGTAGTTGTACTTTATATGCAGTTCTAACAGGGTAAGTCAGACCAGGGGTGCCCAGTCAAATAATTTTTGGGTAGTCGCTTTACAAATACACCTATTTATTATAGAAACAGAACTTAAATTAAATCTGATCCAGCTGTAGATCTTTTGTGTGCCTCTGGCTCTGAACGCACTGGATTCCTTCGGATTCAATCAAGATAAGATAAATAATCAACGGTATAACTGCGTTCGAACATATTATTATAAATCTTTAAATTTTATTATGTTACAGTCTTACAGACTTTTCTTAATGATGGAATTAACTAAAGCAGATCCGAACTATTATCTATTTATTATCGACTTGCTATTTAATTTTATTGTCGCCTCCGTAGCGAGAAATCATAAATTATTTATATCCAGCAGACGAAAGTATCGATACATCAGCGATACTGCATTGATACTTTAGGGTTGATCCACACCAAAGCGAACGCTTGCGAGCGAACAAACTTACCATGACTTGCGAATGTTTTTTTTATTTTTTTTTGTGCTGTCATTCGCATGCACAGCTGATTTGAAGTGAAGCATTTTGACAACATTTTTCAAAGATATAAATTATGACATTGTTTAAAGCAGGTAATGAGAGATCTACTCATAAAATTTTGTGTAGATATACTGTATTTTAGTGCTTTTGAAGCTTTAATCTAAAAGTCGCTTTTAGATTTTTTCGCTTTTTTTTCTTATTTAAGAAAAAAAAAGTTTGATTGCGGATGGCTTTGTAAGCAGCAAAAAAGTGGAGTAAAGTCATGCATATTGGAAACAATAGGGGTATTCAGGCAACTGATTAGTTGCTTAGTTGATTCAAAAACTTCATATAAAAAAAATTTAGCATTTTGATGTTAATCTGTTGCTTGAACGACCCAAAATGCGTAATCTGATTAGTTTGTTGTGTGTAAATGCCTTGGCAGCACTCGCATCAACAGCAAAAGCGAAACATACGTTAACAGTAAAAATTGTTTACACACAATTCAAACAGCTGAGAGAGATAGCTAACAAATTTCTATACAAAAGTTCATTTTAAGTTATTATTACGACACTTGGGACTGGCAGCACTATTAATCAAATTTGTACTAATCTGAGAATCACCGAAATAGTTGATTCCCTGCTTAGTTTCATTTTTGTTGTAATCAACTACTAAGCACCTAATCAGTTGCCTGAATACCCCTAATATTTTGCATTGCTTCGTATACAAAACGAGTAAACATAATATTTAGATAATGTAGGAGAAAAAATATTGTTATGCCTGAAATGTAAAGTTCTGCTACATTGAAACATTGAAGATAAAGTTAATATTTACTAACTTTTCTGAGTATTTGAAATCCTAGTCAAGCGCACTAGAAGTATTCATTGTACTCATGAGTAGCGTTTGTCATCTCTATATACTATATATTTCCGTGTAATCTTTTCATAATTTAATTTTATCACTTAGTATTTAGGTACTTCAGGGATCACAGAAATAAGTAGAGCATATATATTAAGCATAATGCAAAGCTGCAAAAGCTCATATATTGATGAGATGGTTAAATTTGCTGCAAAATATCTCCTACACTTTGTAAAGTATTCTGAAAAAGAATTAAAAGATGTACCATAAAATAAAAGTTTAAAATTGAATATAAGCAAAGATCGATGAATTTTCATAGGAAAATATAAACTTTTATGTAAAAAAAATCAGAACTGGAATCAAGGAACTATTTCAGTACCAACTAAAACCAAAAGCCTAGGACGACCATTGAAACGTTTTGAACAGTCCAGCGATAGAAGCAAACCACGAAAAGCTGAACAATTACACAATAATGATACAAAAGAACTAACTACAGCCACCCAAATGAAATTGTACCAAGTTGGAATGCGAGATGCTTCTCAAGTTTTCAAAGAAATTACTAATTCACCAAATCGTGCTTATAAATATAAACAAGCTTGCAACGAAAGTAAAAAAAACCATGTCGACGTTAGAGGCTCTTTCAATGTTTATTGAAGCAAACTTGTCTCGTAGGCAATATAAAATATTAAGACAAAGTAATAAAAAGTTTTATCCATGTTATACTCTAATCCAAAAGGCCAAAAAAGACTGTCATCTATTAAGTTCAGCATACAAAATCACTGCTATTTGTGCTAAAATCAATTTACAATATCTTTTGATCATACAGCAACAAGGCTATTGAAATACTTTGAAGAAGTGATTAAATTATTAGAACAGAATGATTTAAAAAACTTAGCACTCGTTTGTAATTGGGGTTGTGATGGATCACAGCAATCCCAATACAAGCAAAAATTTGACAATGAGTTCCATTTGGATACGAGTATTGGTACCATTGCAACTAATATTATCAAACACTCAGAAAGTGATATGGCACAACCCAATTCCTTCTTCACCACGCTATTGCCGTCCTATCCAGTTCCGTCCGGTTTACTATTGTTAGGTATACGAATATGTTTTGCCGAAAAGTCATATTAAGAAACTGAAATACTTTTTCTTAGTTTAATAATATCCTACTCGAATTCTGAATTAAGACAAACACCTTGCCATACATTTGCAACATTTTGTCAAACACAATGTATTTTTTTTAGACATGATTGATTATTTTGTTAATTTTTTGTTTTAGCAACTTTAAAAGTCATGAAGTAGCTTGACATTACATTTTGAGTTAAAAATCACACAAAAATAATTTTGGCCGCCTAAATTGGTATATTAGGTCTTTGTAGTATATTTTGAACCTACAGTGACAAACGTAATTATTGGCACAGCAAGCATATTGAAGTTTAACATCGTTTTTACCCTGTTAATGCAGCGATTTCATTGCAAATTCATTTTATTTCATTATTATATTCTCTTATATTTAATTTATTAAAATTAAAAAACCAAAAAAAGTACTAAATTAGGCTGAACAAAATTATTGGCACACCTTATGCAAAAATTAAAAAAAATTATTTAAGGTAACAATTTATATTTACCAAACCCTTTTGTTTCATAACAGCTTCTAGTCACTTTGCATCGAAGAACCCAATTTGTGTGGTTTCTGGCCCAATATTTTGGCACTCTTTGAGCAGTGCTTTGTTCAGTTCTACCTTTCAGTTGTTATACATTGTGACCGAAAAGCTTTCGGAAATTCTCATTTAAAATTCGCGCGCTGTATATTTTTCGATATTTTAAGGCGTTGAGATCTGGAGAATCGAAGAATCGAAGAATTTTCCATTAAAATAGTTCATAAGAACATAAGTGTGTCAATAATTTTGTTCAGCTTAATTTAGTATCTTTTTGGTTTTTTAATTTTAATAAATTAAATATATAAAAAAAGAAAAATGAAAATAAAGAAGAAAAATATGCGAACATAAAAGTCAAGTACGGCTTTGGGTCAGTTGGTTAAGGTGCGTTGACTCTGAGTTTCAAATTAGGCAGGGCAAGAGTTCTCAAAAAAAATTATTTACGAATAATTAAATATAAGAAATAATTCCAAGACCACTGATGATGGATATTTGGCAATACTCGAAATAGTTGTATGATCAGCCAAAAATTAAATTAATTAAAATAATAAAAAAAGAATTTTTGTTGTAGTTCACTACTGTTCGAAAAAGCTTTTTAAATATAAAAGATAATATAATGAAATGAAATGAATTTAATTGCAAATGAAGCATTTTACCTAAAAAAATTTTTGTTAATTAAAAATCATAACGAAGTAAAACAATGTTAAAGTTCAATATGCTTACTGTGCCAATAATTATGTTCGTCACTGTATATGCACAGAATGGAAGTCTCAATACCCTATAATGGTCTAAGCCGTGCTCTTAACATCAAGTGGTTCAGTCGGAAGTATATAATTATATAGATACCTACATATGTACAAATATGTAATGCATTTTATTCATTGTAAATAATTAAATTTATTTAAGGCGAATAAAAGATGACATCATTCAAATAAAAAAATATCTTGCAATGCCTTAGTCATAGCAGAACTAAATGTGTAAAGTATCGTTTTACACATTTTTCTTTGCAAAAATATTGCTGAAATAAAAGTTATTGATAATGTAAATAAATAACAAAATGAATGAATTTATCAAATGTATGTATATTAAAATTCGAATATCTTCTGAAATCACTAATTTTATAGCAAATTCACATTCCTCCTGGCATTGCCTGTGCAATTCTACTCGTAATTCTACTACTGCTAACAAACACCATGCGGCCTAGAACATATTTAATTGATAATATATAATAAAAATGTCACTTCAAAATATTGATTAAATTATTCAACCAGAACAAAAACTGTCAAAGCTAAAAAAAGCGCAGTAAAATTTACAACTGGAACACATCTCAGGTTCATCGATAGTAATACAGTGTACTCCCAATAACTTGTCGGCTAATTGTAAGTCGCATCAAGGACAGATGTACTGTTGCCATTATTATTGAAAGCCAGGTGGCAATCAAAGTTACTTTCCATCACAAAATTAAAGAAGGTAAAAAAATATAAAATCCAAAAATCAATAGCACTGACAACGTGTAGAATGGACATGTGAGATTATTCGTTGCATGTAGGCAGCCTTTAAGTATTGTGCCTAGGTAACACTTAGTATTGCCAGGTGAATTTTAATATTTCTGTATGAAAGTTAGACATTTTCGCGCGCTTATTAAGTTGTTTGCATCAATTCTAAATTTTGTCTCTGCGAAAAAAAGGAATTAAATAATGAATATTCTCGTGCGATGTCTTATTACGATTTTCGACAGGGATTAACCATTAAAAAATGCATCGATTAACTTAGTTCCACATTTGGTGAAACACCACATCCAGGAACTGTAAAACGCTTGTTCAATGAGTTCGAGCTTAATGTCATTTTTCCCACGACGAATTTCATGAAGATCGTCTAAGAACGTCTTTTGTACCAGAAAATATCAATGTAGTGCAAGAAAGAATTGGGATGGATCGGTATGTTAAATACCGAGACATAGAGGCGTCATTGGACATTAGTGCGACCAGCATATATTTAATTTTTCATATACATTCAGCTTTTAGAAAGGGTGCCGTGGCACGTGTTGATTGGTGAACGGAAATGCTGAAAAAATACGACCGAGTAGCTCAAAACACGTTTACGACATCTACGCCTATGAGCCCGAAATAAAACAGCAATCCACTACTTGGGTATTCCAAAATAAAGAGAACCCGATAAAAGTTGTCCGCGAACTGGGCAAATCTAAGTAATTGGTTGCATATTTTATCAGCAAAACCGGTAATGTCACAGCTTTACTAGTTGAACAACGTGAAACTGTCAGTTCTGAGTGGAACACAATAATTTGTTTGTGGGATGTTTTCGGATAATGGAGGAAAACCAATCGTCGAAGGAAGATCATCCTCCACGAGGGCGATGCGAGCTCCCACACTTCAGCTCAAACAAAAGAGTTTTTGAGCACTCAAAACGTCGAATTGATGGGTTATCTACCTTACAGTACCTATTCAATTTGGTACCCAATGATTTCTTGTTGCCAAACACTAAGAAAAAAATGTTTTTTTCTTCGTCCAAACAGGCAGCTGAGACATTTAAAAGTCTGGTCTTGAAGTAGCTTTTATAATTTATAATACTACTTAAAAACCACCTTATGTATAACTTGCACACAATTTTTTTTAAAAACTTACATAAATTAGTCAGGTTTAAAAATTAAATCTTAAAAAATGTAGTATTCAAAAAATAAATGCACATTCATATTTTTGAAATAAGCTTCGTGAGATTGCGAGATAATAAGTGATACCGACACATTTCGGTAAGCTAGTTAAGTTAAAATTGTGTGAGATATCTTATCATTTAAATGTATATTTGGTTTTTATTATAATTATTTAAAATTCTTTTATGTTTGAGAGTATATGGCTTTCCTATTTCAAAAAAACAACATAATTTTTTAAGCACAGAACAATACAGGAAAATAACGCAAAATAAAATAATGGCATGGTCTTTGGGGTATTCCTTCTTTTAAGAGACAAGCATATTCAAAATTTTTCTTTACATTTTGGAAAAGTGTTTACAATACCATGATTATTGTATTGTTACTGAAGAAAAGTTTCATTTTCAATACTTTGTCCATATTTAATTAAATAGGAATGTATATTTTTATGTAACTAAACAAATGACAGTAAATGTCCTGAATATCCCATAAATTACTTTAATTTTTATTTAACAAATAAATATTAAATTAATCCCCCAGAGTCTCAATCAGTTGCTGTTGTTATGGTTATCTGCAATATCAACATGACGAGCAGAAAACAAAGGCGTTGCTAACCTCCATAAAAGAATGGATGGACTAGATTTACAAACTTAAGCGGGTCTAGTAAAAGCAAGTGAAATACTATGAAAATTTGTTTATACTTAGAGAGGTCCAGGCATCAGAAGTTTTTGGGTATTCGTTACTAATCTAGTGGTTAGTGACTAGATTACCACGTCTTGCTCATCCATTAAATTATAAGCTTGACGTATAGATGCACTTATCGCCTGTGTCTGCTTTAATCAGTAGGTTATACTTTACTATTGTATTAAATAACTACTGAAAAGTAAAATTAAATATTACCCTAGTGTAGCATAAGGTGCTGTAGTAATAATAAATCAGTAAAAGGTACAAATCCATCTATGAACATTTTTTGTTGATTTAAATATGTGTGCCTAATGTTTTGTGCACATATTTCTCTGAAAATATTTTTAAAGCCGTCGCTAGGAATGTAAATTGAAGATAAAATTCAATTATACAAGATTAACGTCCTGAAAATAACGTAATACTCTAGTATTACATTTGTAGAGTATGCTAAGTGGAAATATATAATTGCTTAGTTATTAAAATTTTCGAAATTTATCAATGCAATTATGTAGCAAAGAAATTTTAGTTTTATATATTTTTAAATATATACATTTAAATATGTACATTTTTTTTACGAAGAAGAATAAAGATTATAGTATAGGTGTATACTGCGATGCCCAGATTCCACATTCTTCTAACATTCTGAGTAGATCTATAAGTTATCATTTATATAAATTAAATGCGAAATATATGAGTTCATTATCAGGTAAATTTACGTACACTTTTTCATTTATTTGACTAGAGATAAAGCAAACTCGTAATTTGCCTGTATTGATATTATTAAATATTACTGTGGATGTTGCGATAAAGTAATCAAAAATATATATTAGATTAATTCCAAAGCCACATTATCTCTGTTCTCTGTTACCAGAGTTCAAGCTTTTATATTGATAAATAAAAATGTTTTAATATATGCCTTCTAAGATTCAAAGAAACATGTGATATCTTTCCTGCATATGACCTTAAAATTGTTCGCAGGGATTTTAAAGCAAAAGGCGGTATAGAAGAAATTCTTAAGCCAGCAGTCAAAAAATCCAGTCCTTGAATTCACAATCCTATCCTGATAATGCTGGCAGACAATGGGCATGTATCTCTCACTCCTTATGCGCTACTGCGAAAGATGTTCTTGTCGGAAGAAACGAGTGTAGGAAAGAAGTGAGCGATAGAAAATCAAGAGTGTAGAAACAGAAATGATGCCTGTATGCTTTACCGTAAACCATCTAACTCAAGGTTGTAGTTGTAAGTCTACGTCTTGCCGCAGCTGGATAGTTGCATAGAATATGTTTCCTTCTCCTCATGACAGAGTCGACAGGAATCACTTTATACCGCACCTAAATTCTTCATGTGGTAATTTAGTCTACAGTGTTCCGTAAGAAGTTCAATGTAGATTTTATTATCGTTTCTGCTAAGGTTAAGAATAGCATAAACTTTGATGTGTTCAAGATCAATAAATCTTCTTGACTGTCGGACGCTTTTTGGGCACTTCAGTGTTCAAGTAGATTTTGTTTCTCTCGTTCACATAATAAGTTATATGTGAAGCTATTTGTTACTCCGGAGAAGCGCTCGGGAGCACCCTTCTTTGTTAGGAAGTCAGCTATTTTATTACCCACATAAGAGTAACATACTTCCTCGATCCTAGAGTATTGAGAAGTAGGAAGCATTCCCAGACCAACTTTGATTGGAATGAGGAGTGTGCTAAAAATTTTAGAGCTGCTTGGCTGTCCGAAAGAATGCATATTTTGATGCCTCGGGTGCTCCTGCGTAGGCACTCTCGCACGTAGTTATAAGGCATGGACCTCTGCCTGAAAAATGGAAGCGTTTTTCCCCAATTTGATTGCTTTGCGGAATATCGGTTCTATAATTCCTGGTCGTGTACTGCCATCTTTCATTTTGGACCCATTAGTATACCATAATTGTGCTTGTGATGTAAGCAAAGATAATTTCATTATTTCTCCAAGTTGATCGGTCACTGATGACCACTTCGAATTCCCTATCGAATGCTAATCTTTTATTCGTCTTATCAAAGGTACGGAGAATTTCAGACTTTATCTAGATTCTTTGCGTGCACTGTTAGATTGCCCTTTTTAAGATTACATAGATAAGGAAGCTTAGTGCGGCACTAATCGCAGCCCTTTTAACTTTGAGGTGCAATGAAGTGAGTCCAGTAAGCATTGCTAAGGCTTCTGTAGAGCACGTTCTCATGGGTATACGCTATGCTTAGACTGTTCGATGAATCTTGTTAAGTTTTGTCGTAGCCTTTGTGGGATTTACCTTTATCCATCACGACAAGGAAGCATAGGTGATCATTGGTACTATTTCGGTTTTGTATGACCAAGCCATCATTTTTAGCTGCTCATGTTTTATTATACAGTCTCTGGCTTTTTCCAAGTAAGAGTTTTGTCTAGAATTAGATATATCATTTCCTTGGATAATATTAAGTCAGTGTCCCCTAGCTTTAAGGTCTCTAGACTCAGCTTCCTTCTTCTGGTACCACGTTTATTTTATTCAGATTAATCGAGAATCCTTTCTTATGACAACAATCATAAGTGATGTCATGAGCTAGTTGCATCCGAATGGTTATGGTAAAGTGAAATTTGTCTCTAACCATGACAATCATATCATCCGCAAAGTCCCGAACTTCGTATTCGAGATCATTCAGAGTCTGTTAGAGTTCGTCAATGAACAATAGCCATAGGAGTGGGGATAGAAAGCTTTCTTGCGGGCATCCACAAGGATGGTTGACGTGACAGTTAATCTCTTTGCTCCCATTTCAAAGATTATCGTCCTATTTCTCAGTATATTGAGAATCTATGTTATGATCAGTCTATGTATTCCTTTCCCGATCATTCCATCTTCAATTGATCTGAATGTTGCGTTGTTAAAGCCTTCTCGATTTACTCGTTAGACTATGTATAGCGGTCTCGACTGGTAAGCATAATGCTCAATATGTAGAGATGAAGTTTTAATATATTGATCCCTGATATATTGATATAGAATCTTCTCCATCGCTTCAACTTTGCAACATTAACTTACAGTAATCTGGTTACAGACACACTCACTGTACTAAACATACGCAAAGAACGCTTTTTCCCAAACTACTGTCTGACGAAGATAGTGTAAAGTCAATTTGGTTGTACTCTTATACTTGTATTTAATTATTGCATTCAATAAAGCAATTGTGTATTTACTCTTATACTTGCATTCAATTTGTTATTTGCTTTTGCTATTGTTGAGAATAAATCAGTGGTACGTGAACCTCTTAACTACAAAGTGCATTAGAATTTTATTTGCTTTATATAAAATTAAGGAACGGAAAAAGCTATTAAACTAAATAGTTTTCAAACATATAGCATCAGTTCCACTTCTGAATAAATGGGCT
The DNA here is from genome assembly GCF_002237135.1 of Teleopsis dalmanni. NCBI lineage: Eukaryota > Metazoa > Arthropoda > Insecta > Diptera > Diopsidae > Teleopsis > Teleopsis dalmanni. Next base: position 115,085,915 of record NC_051846.1, on the reverse strand, counting down.
TGGTTACCACAATCCAAAAAGGTGGTATTGAAATTTCTCCACTTTACTATGAGGAAGTATTTGTGGCCATAAAGCGATTAAAGAAAAGCAAGTGGTAGACATATATGACCCATTTGTATAACTGTTAAAGGCTGAAGGCATTGTGTTGACAGGAAGCACGTATCAGCTCTTTTATACAAACTGGTAAGATGAAAGTATGCCCAAGATTCGAACCACATGCCGTCTCTCTGATTGGGTCTTATTAGAGTGGTTTGCGACCTTTTCGCCCCAGTATTGACCAGATAATCATAAGCCCGCAAACATTTAATGAAAATAAAGCAGCTCTCGATAGCAGCACTAGGGTTTGTGAAAATGAGTTTGGCGTTGCATGAAGATAAAACAAAATAGAAATGTGCGTCACTCAGATGCCGCGCTGGTTACTAGCATAACTACTGCTAATAGCTGCTATTATTTCTCTCTCAATCAGGAAAAGCCAAGTTCAATAGGTTGTTCAATCTACTTGTGCCTTAAGCGCAAAACTATGAGCGCTATCACAGAATGATGAAATAATGTTAGGAGTGTTCAAGAAAGAAATTTTACGTAAGATATCAGGTTAAGATCTACGTTATAAGTCAGCAAATTACTTCTTTACCATTTGCTTCAATGGAACAGAGTCCGGATAGGACTTATAAAGTCAAGCTTGAAAAAGCAATAATAAATTAAACACGAAAGTGCTTTGAATTCATTGTTCTGAAAATATAAAAAGTGACGTCGGTAAAACAGTTATAACTAAATGAGTAATCGATAAAATGTCATAAAATTTTGAGAGGTATCATTTGAGAATTGTCATATATTAAAATTGATAATTTTTTTTAATTAAGCTGCCAGTGTTTCATCGTGCAGATCTATCAGTAAGTATCTTATAGGCTGTTAAGCTGTTTCTCATTCATGGTTTGAAACACTGCTATTATATTCAGAAACAATTGCTTTATTCAATATGTTATATGTTATTTAGTGTAGTTAGTGTGAAAATAAAAATTTTGGTGCTGATGTAAGCAACATAAGTTGAGGCTTGTTTTTCTATCTATACTTTTTAAATACTTGAATTTATAGAACATTTTTAAGCCTTTTTAGTGGGTCGCAGGGATGACAAAAAACAGCAAGTTGCTGGCCTATACTGGCCGGAATGTACGCAAAACAACAACACTATTTTCTCTACTTTAGCCAGTAGTGGTATACTGTCCAAACACATGGGCCAGTAAAAAAAAAAGTGTTACCAATGCATTAAGCGAACTATTATGAACCTTTATCGGAATATTGCAATCATATGTCAAAAAGCATATGTAAACAAAAATTAAAATAAAATTCACAAATTTCATAAATCTGAAGATTGGAAAAAAAGAAAAATTTCAGTGTTTTATTTTGAAATTTTTAATATTTTTCCCGTTCCTTTTAATTTTGTATTCATTTTCAATTTAATTTTCAATTTATATTAATTATTTATTTTTTTACAAAATGTAATTTGCTTACATTACGTGTACATATGCAAGATTTGTTATTTGCCAAAACATAACACTTGACAGATTGCAACAGTGATGCCAATGTCTCACTTAGCATTTATAGACCCGCATGCCGTTTTTGGCCACCGTTTTGCTTGCGAGCAACCGAAAGCACATATTGTATTAGTGAAAAAATTAGCCGCAACATTTACATCGGAAAAGCATAATATAGTGGCAATGTTTTTAAGCTTGAATAACACCCAACTTTTCATTACATGTAGCAAAAAGAAAAACAATTTGTTAAGGTTGCTAAGTTAACTTATAAGGCTTATTTGTAGCAAATTGGTGGCAAAGCTCCGATTTATAAAAAGTTATTCGGTAGGATTTGGGTTATATGGACAAAATGTCATTAAGTGCTGAACATCACTCAATTCTTGTTAATTGAAAGCAGGTAGAATAGTAACACTGAAATGCATTAGCAATTTTATACGATAAGAATACATTATATACACATATATATTAGTGCTATATTATATGAAAATATGTCAGAATAAAAAAATTGTAGTAATAAGAGTTGTCGCGTTTACAAAATCTATATGATTTTCAGATAGAAATCAGATCTTGAGTCGTTTTTCTGTAATAATACCGCCGCATATACATATATTTGTCGACAACGACAAATATATGTATATTTTAAAATTATAAAACTTATCAGTAAATAAAAATATTTACTAAAAAATGGAGGATTTAAAGACTGGTAGTTATTGTCTAATTTATAAAATACTTGGAATTACGCAGAAGTGTGATATATTATTGTAGTTGACATAGCTAATAGTATTATATATATATAATTATATACACCGAAATAGCAAATATGTGGATAAAAAATGTCATTAAATCGTAATGTCTCCTAAACGCCGTGTTTGTTGGTTGCTTTACATTTGCATCATTCTTTATTACCGCCCGGCATAATTTCATTTGAGTTTTCCCGCCTAACCGTAGACCGGATTACACTACATTATATTTTATAGGTATTAGGATGTACAAAAGCCGTAAAGGAAAACTCGTTCCCACATGAGAGACCGAAATGTATATATCAGTATTTAGTTAAGAAATGAGTCATCATGTAAGAGTTGAACTTAAAAACGCAAGAGGGTGTTTATTTTGTATTTAACATTTAAGCATTGGAAAATATTTATGCATAATTTTGAGTAAATTTTCCAAAACTAATTTTTAAGCATAAATAAGTTAATTGGTCAAAAAAATTAACAAAATAATAACGAAAAATGCAAATACTGGGATGAATTTCTCAAAATGATGCCTAGTTCCTTTGTAAAGAACCCATTTGAATTTATAAAATTTTTTTGCATTCTTCATTTTTCGATGCTGAAGATATTATCTTTAAATTATTTAAAAAAATATTTTAAATATTTTTTATTTGCTGATTCACTTGCTGCAATTCACGAATGTTAAGTAAAATAGTAAAAGTTCACTAAAAAATGTATTAAAATATTAATCCATTGGAAAACTTTTGGTAGTGTTCTACGGTACAGAATCAGTTGCTCTGTTGAGAATTTTGCTGCAAATGTATTACTATATAAATGAATTTTTTTGTAAGAAAACCTGTGCCTACATACATTCTCATTTCCATAATTATTTACATTCCCATAATAATTTTGCTCAGATAATTGCATTCATCAAGCGTCCTAATTTTTTTTTTTTTTTTTTTTTTTATTTATATTTAAACAAAATGAAGAGTTTAAATTTACAACAACTAGTCATATTGACTAACAAGAGGTTTTTTTTTATTACAAGTAAATTTATCTAAGTCTATCTAGGGTGAGCATATAGATACGAACTAGTCATCACCTTGCTGGTTGAAACGCCTCAAAAGGTCATTAGGTTTGAAGCGGCATAAGCGTCTGTGAGTGACATCACAAAGTAGCGCTGGAATGGTGCTGTTTAAGTGTTGTCTCAGCCTGTCATAATGTTTTTTAGCAGCCTTCTGAATTTCTTGTTTGACAGTAGGTATTTTTAGGTCACGATGTAAATCAGAATTTCGCACGTACCACGGAGCGTTAACTGCATCTCTGATTGCTTTGTTTTGAAATCTTTGCATCATATCTATTATATGTTTCTTCGCACAACCCCAGATTTGGACGCCATAGAGCCAGACCGGCTTGAAGACTTGTTTATAGATCATAAGCTTGTTTTGCTGAGATAATTTAGATCTCCTTCCAATAAGCCAAGTTAACTTTTTGTATCTTATTTTTAGTTCATTTAATTTTTTCTTGACGTGTACCTTCCATCTCAGTTTGGCATCTAGAGTCATACCTAGATATTTCGCAGAATTTGCAACTGGAATTTTAACGCTATTTAGAAATAATGCAATTTGATTTTCTCTTTTGTTAGTAAAGTCTACATGATTAGATTTTGAACTGTTTACTATCAGCTTCCATTTATTTGTCCATTGTTCAATTTCTTGTAGAGCGATTTGAAGCTTAGTGGTAGACACCTTGTTGTTTGGACCTGTAGCCATTAATACCGTGTCGTCTGCAAAAGTTCCAACAATACATCTTGGATTCACTGGCAAATCATATGTGTACAGCAGGTACAGCAATGGGCCTAGTATACTCCCCTGAGGGACCCCGCGATTTATAGGATATAATTTCGAATACGCGTCAAGTAGTTTAACTCGATAGTACCTTTCGCCAATATACGATTCCAGTAGTTTACAATATTGCTGTGGCAGGATAGTGTTTAACTTATATATCAGGCCATAGTGCCAAACCCCATCAAAAGCCTTTGATATATCCAGAAACACAGCTGAACAAGTTTCTTTGTTTTCTAATGCCTTTTCTATTTCGTGCGTAACTCTGTGTACTTGTTCGATTGTTGAGTGTTTTTTCCGAAATCCAAACTGATGATTTGGGATAAGATTTCTTTGACAAACTACTTTTTCAAGTCTTTTACAGATAAGCTTTTCGAACAGTTTTCCTATGGTTGGCAGGAGAGAGATTGGTCTATATGAAGTTGGAGAATGTTGGTCCTTATTTGGTTTTAGTACCATCACCACTTCAGCAACTTTCCAATAGTTAGGGACATGATTTAATTTTATACTCGCATTAAATATCTGTGCAAGTTTGGCTACTCCTTTTGGAGGTAGCTTTTTCAACACTTCACTAGTTATGAGGTCATATCCTGGTGATTTCTTTAATTTCAATTTTTTGATTTCCCCAGTTACTTCTTTATTTTTTATCCGCAAAATAGCTTCATCATCTATGTTGTTATTTGGCTCTATATGATGGGTTTCTTCTTGATTGAAGGTATTACTTAAATATTCAGCCAAAACGTGTGCCTTTTCAATATTGCTTTTCGCCCATTCATTATTATCTTTTTTTAATGGAGGATTATGAGTGATCGGTCTTTTATATTTTTTCATAGCTTTCCAGAGAGAATAGTTAGCTTTGCTATCATATGTCAAGTTTGTAAGATATTTCTTAACATTTTCATTTTTAAAATTACTGATTTCTCTTCTTAATTTTTGAGTGGCATTATTAAGGTTTCTTTTATCTTGTATTAATCGTGATTGTTGCCATTTTTTACGTAGTTTTCTTTTATTATAGACTAGATTTAAAATTTCGACCGGATAGTTTTTATCAAATTGCTTACTATTCTGCAGTGGAGAACTGCGCCATGCCGATATTTGAATCAAGCTTGTAAAGCAATGCGTTTCACTCTCTAGGTCATTTATACTTCGTATTTTGCAGGATAGGTCAATATTTTCATTTATCTGGGCCTTAAAATAATTCCAGTCTGTTAGACGGTTTGTTAGTGTCGGTTTAGGTATCATAGATAGAATATTACATCCATAAGTAAGCAATATTGGAGAATGATCAGAATTTAGGTCAAGTCCTGCTTTAACTTCAATGTCTCTTTTTTGAATTTTATTTACAATAAAGAAATCAATGACATCTGGTAATTTATTTCTATCAGTTGGCCAGTATGTTGGAGAGCCAGTGGAGAGAACTTCAAAACCTGTGGCCCGACATACTTTAAGTAATTCCTTACCCTTTGTGGTATTTAGTCTTGACCCCCATTGAACATTTTTTGCGTTAAAATCACCACCAATTATTGCTTTATGATTGTGTAATTTTAATAGATCTACGTATTGTTCATATTTTACGTTATGTCTTGGTGGACTATAGATGGACGTTATTTGTATTTTGGAACCACTCTTTTCAACTGCAACGGTTGTTGCCTGGAACTCTTCATTAGAGAGTTTATTATCTTGATAATGCTTAATGTTGGATTTAATTATAACAGCACTTCCGCCTCTAGCATTATTGCTTGGATGAATAGTATGATAAATATTATAGTTTTTAAAATTGATATACGTTTCTTTTGTAAAATGAGTTTCGCTTATTAGGCATATGTCTATATTTTCTGTTAGCAGAAGTAATTCTAATTCGTTTTTGTGTTGAAGCAAACCATTTGCGTTCCATTCCATAATTTTAAGAGCAATCATACAGATGTGCAATTATGTTTTTGTTCTAAGTTGTCTAGGCGATTTTCTATTGCCATTAGTTTTTCAAGAATAACAGAGAGGACATTTTGTGATTCATCAGATATATTTATTTTTTGGGCTACGGAGGTTGTTGGCTTAATAGCGTCTGCATATGATACTTTAGCGATTCTTCGACTTGAGTATATTATTGGTCTTTCGATATTATCTGTTTGAACTGGGACAGGAACTTTTTTTGTTTTTTGGTCTCTTAATTTTTGAAGCTCTTTTGCGACTACACAACCGCGATATGACGCTGGGTGTTGCTCCCCACAGTTGCAACATTTTGGGTGACTATCATCGGGTTTTTCACAATTTATGGTTTCATGCTTACCTGCACATTTCACACACCTTGGCTGCTTTTGACAGTAGTTTTTGGTATGGTTGAAAGATTGGCATTTGGTGCACTGCGGGATAATTTTAGAGGGTTTTATTGTTTCTATAGATACTATCGTATTTAAGATTTCTTTGATTTCATGGATTTTGTTCGTATCTTCTACTGCCTCAAAGGATAATATGAACATATCCAGTGGTTTCTTAGTTTTAAATTGTAGCTTATTAATTGCGCTGACAATTTTAAAACCCTTTTCTGCAAGGTCGCCAACAATATCTGTAGGGTCGCATGAGTGATGCAGGTTTTTTGCTATAACTCTTATTGGTCT
>NC_051846.1:114849637-115079111 GCF_002237135.1 Teleopsis dalmanni | reverse complement strand
TACTACGCTTTTTCTACTACTGACAAAATATCCATTGCGAGATATACACAACAATTGCAACAACTGATTTAATATTCTCATATATGTATATGCGTACACCCAGGTTCAATTTATCTTAGCCACAAAAAACTAGACGAAATACATTCTGCTCACAATCTTCCAAACAAAACATAAATACATCAAATTACCTTTTGTGTTTAAGGTGGTTAACAGATTCTCTTAGCTTATTTATATATTAGATAAAGATGGCCATCAAATGATTAACCACTTCATAAGGCATATATGCCCTATTTCGTAACATATGGTACTAGATAATATTTTGATTTGCAAGGAAGTCGACGAATTTCATAAAAAATTGAAAATAAATTTAATGAAAAAAATTTTAAATTAAATAAAATTAAAAGTAAAAGGACGTTTAATTCAAATGTATAAAGTCCTGATTTTGTCGAATAAATCCAGATGATCCAATTAGACCTGTGAAGCGGTAAGTATAGCAAAGAAGTACGATCAGTAGAGTGCGAAAGCTGGAGGCGTTTTAAAAACATAATTGGTCAAAAAACAATTTAACAGACAGTCGAAAAAAAATAATTAAATAAATTAAAATAAAAATGGTTCGAATCAAGTGATTGAGTTCAAATTCGTTATTAGACAAAGCAATAAAAAAACCAATTTCCGCCACCAAGCAACTTCAAATTAAAGTTACCACGTCGAAAATATAATATGAAAGTTAAAAACATAATATTACAATATTTGTTATTAATTCTTTTTATTCCGTTTACGAATTTATCCTTACCTCCAACTGCCTGAGACGGTTACTGAAACGTTATTCGTGTCGATTTGTCAATTACAGGTTTCAAGGCTTCTATAAAATGCTTAGCAAGTTATCCCATTTTCAGTCGCCTATGTGCAAATACTCGTATGTTAACAGACACTTCACGAATCCAATTTTAGAGCATTTCCCACATGAGACTTCCAATTCAGTTGCTGTTTGTCAATTCTCAAACACTCAAAAATGTGAAACTAAGAAATCGTTTAGATGAATCAAACATGGAGAGCGCACTTGGCCGACTAATCCGCTTAAAAACACTTTTTAAATGGATTTTGTCTTTTCATGCATACATTTTTGTTGGGATGCAAATGTTTATTTTCCCATGAAAATGTTATTATTTGATTTTCCATACAAATTTCCAGATTTTACATTTGGCTTTCTTGACAATCAAATCTTTCACACAAAAAGTTATATACAAACATTTTATTTCATTTTCATTATACCATATACATGTGGTGCATATGGAGAACAAGTGAGGACGTGGGAGGCGTGCAGTGTTGCTACCTTACAATTTATTTTACTTCTGTTTTTTTTTAAAATAAACATGCTATTCTTAACATGTTATTTGCAATAAATGAAAATCCCACATATACATCGGTCTTAACTTCCAACAAGCTCATTTGATTGGATAACAGGATGTATGGGTATGACTTAACTAATTCGCCTATGCGGTTTTCTTTATTTCTTAAATGATCTAATATGGTATTAAACACCACTGAAAGTTTGTATAGCATTGGCCACTTGTGGAAACATACGATTAGTAACCGTTTCTAACTTGACAGACACAAATTCTAAACCTGACACTTGCAGTCCAATAAATTATACGGACTTGACAATACTCGAAACAGCGTTGTATGGTCAGCCAAATTACAATAAATTACCTAAAACTACTGTTCGGAAAAATTTTCAATAATTAATTAAAACTGTATTGCTGTTGCCCGCGATTTTTAGTCCTTAAACACTAATTTACACTGTTACGAAATTCAGGAAATATTGCAGCTAATGGCATTTTTCCGAACATACAGAGAGGCTTGTGTCTGCTGTTGTTCATTTTATAAACACCAACCTGATATGTCTTTATATTTCATTACATTCATATATAAATGGGGTAACTAAGTCGGTCACACTTCTTTTGCTGACTGGTACAAACACGAAGTATCGAATTATGGAGTTGGAAATTCTTATATGAAAATCATAAATAACAAATCTAGGTGCCATCTAGTGCAATTTCAGTCGTTTATTGAATCAATCTAAAAGTTGAACCTTTCCAGGCTTTTGCATCCAGTTTGCGTCGTTTTTTTTTAGGTATGTGGTAGGTAATTTCTTCACAAAATTGCGTAGATTATTTATATTCGCCAGTTGTCCATACCACAACTCATATTGTGTCTTCTCGTTCACCGTACGATTTAATACGTAAACTGCGGTATATCCACTGCCTCAGCTCAAAATTTCAAATCCATGTCATTAGTTTAAATCATTGTGCGCCCTAGCTCCATTACCATTCGCACCTCACGTTCAGGCACAGCCATTCTGCTGCGGAGTGTACGGCTTTACACCGAATTGCGCAAATATTTTAAACAATTTATCATTAATAAATTCCAAACCATTATCCGCCCGCATGCGCTTTATATTTGAATTTCAAGAAATAAACAAAACGAAAATGGGAATAGTCTATAATACCAGGCACCACCGATAGATTTTTCTTGTAATGGACACACACATCTGCGAAACACAGTTCCTCGCAGCTTGACGACCTTACTTGACGTGATTTAAAACTGCTTCTATGCTGCTTACCTAAAATGCATTCCTCGCATGTAAATTCCTTATCCACAAAGTCAATATTGTTCTTATTTAGAATTTTATTCACATGTGATGCATTTTGGTGACTCATTCCTTTGCAAAGGTAAGTTCTTGGCGACTTCTACATTTAACATGTCTAGTGCCTTCGTTGACGAAAATAAATTATATTGGATGCCTGGAGTACATTTTTCAATACTTCCTGCACCCATTTGTGATATCACTAGCCAAAACGACAATATCTTCTTTTTCTGCCGCTTTAATAGCACGTCCATAGCCAACCTTACCTACATCAGTAGTTTCTGAAATGTTCAAACCACTCCTGTATATGACAGATATGATCTGTTGCTCCTAAATCAAGAACCCAATTGTTTCCACTGCACACATTCCGATGCCATTGTTTCAGTACAAAACACTTTCCAAAAACTTTAACCAAAAAAGGCGGGACACTTTACTAAGAAAAGCACATGAGAAAAGAAAAAAACTAAACGGGAGTTTAAACCTTGCGATCTTTGGACTTCTTAGTTACATTATGCAATATTTCAACAACAAAAATAAATAATACATTATTACAGATAGGTTTTAAACCAATCTGATCTCTGAAAAATACTAATTTTTCTATTAGGTAACCAAGACGGTCACAAAAGATTCTTTTGATCGCAGGGAGAAACATTGTATTGTTACGATGGTTATAGACCGTAATGGTTTTTGATATTTCGAGCTGTGAAGTCGGAATTTCTCAAATGAAAATCACGAACAACAAATATAGGTGCCATCTAGTGCAATTTCAGTCGTTTGTAGAATCATTCTAAAAGTTGTATATTTTGTGTTTAGAACTGATTGAATCTGACATTGCACTATCAACACACAATACTAATAAATTTGTAGGGACCTTCAAACATTTTAATTAATCTTGTAAGATGAGAGGATCCAAACACATGTTTTCTCAAAGCTAGCAATTATCAAAAACATAGAAATATAAAGACATGTAATTTGCCTCTGTTAAAAAAATATGAATTCTGAAAAGGTCTCGCAATGCGGTAAACATGTCTGTTCAAACGTATAAAAAATCGAAGTTATTATTTTATGTATGATCAATGCTATTTTGTTAGTGAAATCAGCGATCAAACCAATAGCGAACATGTTGTATTTTGCTTGGACAAAATCATATAGAGAAAACTCTTATATCAGAGCAAATGCACACATATCTTCTAGTTCATGCTAAGTAAGTTTCTTGGTAAATTTTTTCTACTCTTTTTATTGCACACTTACTAAATATGTATATGCATGGGTAGGTGAGACAATATTTTTGAATGTGATGCTTGGATTTTGTTTTTGTGGTTTTTTTCTTCTTAAAATATATGACTGGCTTCCTGTGCATGAAATACACAAGTCTTCCAAATTATTTAAAATTTGAATTTTGCTGAAATTTTATACTGGCTTCATACTAATATATGATGTTTGCCTATGACATGATGGAAAACACCGGAGTAAGGCAACCGCAGTTATTATTAGTGTAAATGCTCTTAATATGTTTGGTTGTGAAGATTGTGCTATGCCTCACAGTAGCAACAATTTCATGAAGAATATTCATATAAACCATATTATATAATAATTGATTATGTTTTATATATTAAGTTTTTACTATTATTTTCTTATATCAAATAATAATATGGAATAGAATTATAAACTAACAAAATTAACTAGAACTATTAACTAAATTTATTTACATATTATTTATTTCTATTTAAAATAAAATTATTTATATAAGGGTGAATAATATTATTCATTATTAAATTTGCTAATTATTCATAAATATTATTAGACTAATATTTTTACATAAATTTAAATTTTTTAAATTTATTTTTAAATTTTGCATTATCTTGGCTTTTTAGTAGCCACTTTGAGTTCTTATATAATAGAACTTTTATTATAAAGTCCAACAAAATTTTGCGATGGCTCCCGCACATCGGCTCCACAAACCAATTGTCACTATATACATTTTTTTCATTTCTTTTTTTATGCTGTTTATTATAACTTTTTTAATTGTAAAAATTTAAATTTATGTAAAAATATTAGTCTAATATTTATGAATGATTAGAAAATTTAACAATGAATAATATTATTCACCTTTATATAAATAATTTTATTTTAAATAGAAATAAGTAATATGTAAATAAATTTAGTTAATAGTTCTAGTTAATTTTGTTAGTTTATAATTTTATTCCATATTATTATTTGATATAAGAAAATAATAATAAAAACTTTATATATAAAACATAATCAATTATTGTTTAATCAATTATTGTGTTTATGAATATTCTTCATGAAATCGTTGCTACTGTATGTCATAGTACAGTCAAAAACATAGAAATATTTCTATGTTTTTGGTATCAACATACACTTTCCTGCACTTACACAAAGACTTGTGTCTCCTGTTGTTCAGTATATAAATATCAGCCGAACATGACCTTAAATTTCGTTACATTCATATAAAAATGGGGTAACTTAGTCGGTCAAACAAGGTTCGTTTGCTGGCTGTTACGATGTTTGTATTCTTACGATGGTTATTGACCGTAATAGATAGAAATTCTTATTTGAAAATCACCGGCAACAAGTATAGATGCCATCTATTGCAGTTTTCGTCGTTTGTGGAATCAATCTAATAGTTGAACATTCCATATTGTATATTTTGGGTTTAGAACTAAATAAAACTGACTTTTTCCCAAATTTCGTCACATTCATATGGGGTAGCCAAGTCGGTCACAAAAGGTTCTTGTGATCGCTGGGACAAACATTATATTGTTACGATGGTTATAGCCCGAAATATCGAGCTGTAGAGTTCGAAATTCTATTATGAAACTCACGAACAACAAGTATAGATGCCATCTAGTGCAATTTTATTCGTTTGTGGAATCAATCAAAAAGTTCAACATCCCGTATTGTACATTTAGGGGCACCTCCAAACATTTTAACAAACTTATAAAAGCAAGAGTTTCAAACTCATGTTTTCTCTGAGCATTTTTCTGTACTTACAGCCATAAAATGATAACATACTTCAATGTGTTTTGTTCTTTTGTGAAATTCAGGATTTCTTACTAGTCAAATTGCACTTTGGCTATCAACGCAGAACTCCAAACGCTCTGAGTTTCCAAGATCAGACCAAAAACGCTTAAGCCTTTGTTGCGCTAGCTAACGATAACGCACAAAGATTGCATTGTTACGATGGGTATAGACCGAAATAATCTTCGAAATATCGAGCTGTGAAGTTAAAAATTTTTATAAGATTATAACAAACAACAAAAATAGAAGTCATATATTTCAGTCGTTTGTGGAATCATTCTAAAAGTTGTATATTTTGGGTTTAGAACTGATTGAAACTGACATTGCAGTATCAACATACAATACTAATAAATTTGTGGGGACCTTAAAATATTTTAATTAATCCTATAAGATGAGAGGATCCAAACACATGTTTTCTCAGTGCCAATAATTGTATACCATATGAAGTTGCTCAGCTTATAAACACCATCCTGACATGTCCTTAAATTTCATTACATTCATATATAAATGGGATAACTTAGTCGGTCAAACAAGGTACTTCTGCTGGCTGTTACGATGTTTGTATTCTTACGATGGTTATTGACCGTAATAGATAGAAATCCTTATTTGAAAATCACCAACAACAAGTATAGGCGCCATCTAGTGCAATTTCAGTCGTTTGTGGAATCAATCTAAAAGTTGAACATTCCATATTATACTGTTTAGAACTGAATATAACAGTATCAACATACAATACTGATAAATTTGTGGGAACCTCTAAATATTTTAATCAAACTCATGTTTACTCTGGGTATTTTTCAGTACGTACAAACAGACTTGCGTCTGCTGTGGTTCAGTTTATAAACACCAACTTGAAATGTCCTTAAATTTCGTTACATTCATATGTATATAAATGGAGAAACTAAGTCAGTCACAAAAGGTTCTTTTGCTGTGAAGATAGGCACCATCTAGTGCAATTTCCGTCGTTTGTGGAATCAATTTAATAGTTGAACATTCCATATTGTATATTTTGGGTTTAGAACTGAATAAAACTGACATTTTCTCAAATTTCGTCATATTCATATGGGGTAACCAAATCGGTCACAAAAGGTTCTTGTGATCGCTGGAACAAACATTGTATTATTACGATGGTTATAGACCGTAATAGTTTTCGAAATATTGAGCTGTGAAGTTGGAAATTCTTATTTAAAAACCACGGACAACAAATATAGGTACCATCAGTGCAATTTCAGTCGCTTGTGGAATAAATCCAAAAGTTGTACATTCCATATAAGAACTGAATAAAACTGACATTGCAGAATCAACATACAATACTTTTAAATGTGTGGGACCTCTAAACATTTTAATCAAACTTATAAAAGCAGGTGATCTAAACTTATGTTTTCTCTGAGTATTTTTCTGTACGTACAGACAGACTTGTGTCTTCTGTTGACCTAGGCTTTATAGCTAGTGATAAATTAATATTTTATTAGTTGCGGAGTTTTCCTTCACGGCAAAATGTGTTACTTGGCTGGATAGTAATAGGAAAAATAAATGACGACGAATTGGCTCCACAGACCCAGACTTGCAGCATGCATATTGTAAAAACAAAAATCTTCGCAAAATGGTATACTTATTCGTACTCATGCCAACCAATTCCGTACCCGAAAAGATCAAGAAAATGAGTTATCATCAGACATACTTACTTCCGAAGCTATCGTAAATGGAAAGTGCTTAGCTGATGCTTTTGGACTCTCCGAACCACCATCTAATGATTTGCAACGCGACTCTGTATTGGTCGAAGTAACTAACGAAAGCATTGTTGCAACACCCATTTCCAGCTCAATCATCAAACGAAGTATCCGAAATTGCGCCACCAAAACCTGAATGGCGCAGTGAGTAAGTTGGTCGTATGTTCGACCAAGGCTTACTAGAAATCATATTGACCGATTTAGATAATAGAACTACCGCAACCCTAGAATAGGAATGTCACATGACATTTCTTAGAATGGCAATTGAATTTGAGTTAGAATCTATAATAAAGACACACACAGGAAGAATTGCTCGAATCGCGTTTTGTGAACAATGCGCAACAAATCAATTTGGATCGTTTTGTAGTGAAACTACCTTTAAATCAAAATCCAGCAAATCTTGGAGAATCTGATCAAATAGCGATAAACGGATTAAATGCTAAAGTCGGTTTTATTTTTTTAAGAATATCAACTTTTATCTATACCGTTAATATTTTATTTATTTTTCTACGTATTTCGGCAAATTCGCTTTTGCCTTCATAACGAGAATTCCTTATATTATGCGCTTGAAAAGACGCATAATACGTGGACTTCATAAGAGAATATGAACACATGGGTCACATGGAAAAGATTGATATTGAGGGAAGTACATCTCATTATCTGATCCTACATCATACTACAAATTCAATACTACATACTACATCATACAAATTCAATATGAGTTCTTTTCTAATCTACTTTGTTTCAGATGTCAAAGGTTCGTGTTCTGCACAGACATTATTGCATGGAGAGAATCGTCACGTAAACTGTTGAATATCCACTCGGAGCTTCAGCGATTCAAAATGATTTCTATGTTGACGATTGTCTCAGCGGATTAGACAAATCCAATATTGTGTTGAAGATAAAACGTCAACTTAATTATTTGTTGAAATCCTTGTTGTTGATGGTTCTTAAGATCAACCAGCAATCAAAAATTCGGGGTTAGTGTGGCAACCTTATCTCAGGGAACCAAGCAGTTACAAACAAATGCAAAAGATCAAATTCTAGATAGAAATGGAAATAAATTAATAGAATTGTTCAATGTTCTAGGGTTCACAGTAATAAATGACAGAATATGTGGCGTTTTGACTTGAAATTTCTCAAAATTGTACCACACGATTTATTACGTTTTTTTTTGGCAATCTTTATTTTCATTATAAATTGAAAACACCGCATCAGATTTCTTTTTGTTGTATACCAATCGAAAGACTTTTCAAAACTCTGTAAGAGTAATGACTTTTATTTTAGTTTAATTTTTTATATTAACAAAATATCATTTTTAAAAAATTTGGTGTTAGTATAGCCCTGTGTTTTCCAACGTTGCTAACTTGGCACAAGCGTTTACATTTTGTTTCATATGTCAAATATGTCAAATTTTGATAATTTTCAATTTTGTATTCTTCATTTTCGCAACATTGAGTTTTGTTTACTATATTTTTAATTAAGTTAAAAAGCACGGAAGCTATTGGTATAGTTAATAAAATTTACTTAGTAAGTTAAGCAGTGGCGCCGAATTTAATTTCTGTTTAAAACATTAAACATATTATAAAAAAAGATAATGTAAAAACTATTTAATAGTAGGGAATGCGTGTTGTTGCATTCAAAATTTTAAATAATAATCACTTTCTACCTCGTATATTAATGGCATTTCAGTAGTTTTCAAAGTATATTTCACTTTGCTCACTTGTACTTAATGAGTGTCCCCATAAGTACGGACACACACCTACTGCAGCGATTGTGTTCATTCATTATTATATATGGCATCACTTATATTAGTAGAAATAAATTTGTTAAAAACTGTTGACTGACATTCATAAAATTTTAATATGGCATCACTAGCAAAAGAAAAGCGAGCAATTTCAGTGGCTTGTCACAGCTTTATCGTAAAAAATTGGATAACTGTTTCTTCGTAAGTAAATTAAAGTATTTAAAATGAGTCGAAGACGTGCACATGATGGAGAAGAAGAGGGTTACGGTAGGTTTAAATATTGTGGTACAAATTTGTTGGCTAATTTTCTTTTGTACTAGAACACCGGAATCGTAAACGACGCCGCGTATCTGAAAATCAGGAAATAGAAGACCGATTAGAATCGTTGATATTGCGTGTTGGAGAGCGCACAACCTCTTCGGTTGAATCAAATTTAGAAGGTCTTGTGTCAGTGCTAGAAGCTGATTTGGGCACTTTTAGGATAAAAATTTTACGTATATTGTCTGATTGTGCTGTAAAAATGCCTGAAAAATGTACCATATACACAACGTTAGTAGGCCTCCTCAATGCCAAAAACTACAAATTCGGTGGAGAATTTGTAGATCACATGGTTAAAACTTTTAAGGAGTCTCTAAAACTATGTCGTTGGGACTCTGCTAGATATTCTTTAAGATTTCTGGCAGACTTGGTTAATTGTCATGTGATATCAGCTCAAAGTTTAATACAAATTCTTGATACAATGATTGATGTCTCCAATGAAGATGCTGCACCGCAAGTACGTCGCGATTGGTTTGTGTTTGCAGTGCTTTCTACTCTACCTTGGGTAGGAAGGGATCTATATGAAAAAAAAGAATCTTCGTTAGAAGCATTGCTTTTACGTATTGAAGTGTATCTCAACAAACGTTCAAAGAAACATCATAATGCGCTACGTGTATGGTCAGTAGACACTCCCCATCCACAAGAGGAGTATTTGGATTGTCTTTGGGCACAAATACGTAAATTACGTCAAGATAACTGGGCCGAAAAACATATACCTCGTCCTTACTTAAGTTTCGATTCAATTTTGTGTGAAGCATTGCAACACAATTTGCCGCAAATAATTCCACCTCCACATCATGAATCATATAGATACCCTATGCCGACAGTAGTTTATCGCATGTTTGACTACACTGACTGCCCAGATGGACCTAATTTACCAGGGTCGCATTCTATTGAACGATTTTTAATTGAGGAACATCTGCATCATATAATAGAAACTTACCATATCGAACGAAAAGACTGTGCTGCACAGTTGTTGGCATTCCCTTTCAAAAACAAAATTCCACTTGAATATTGCATAGTGGAAGTAATATTTGCTGAATTATTCCATATGCCCACACCTCGTTTTATTGATTTATGCTATGGATCTATCCTAATAGAACTTTGTAAGTTGCAGCCGGCCACATTACCGCAAGTCCTTGCTCAAGCAACTGAAATTCTGTTTATGCGTATTGATTCAATGAACACTTCATGCTTTGATCGTTTCGTTAATTGGTTCTCTTATCATTTGAGCAATTTTAAATTCACTTGGTCATGGGATGAGTGGGATAGTTGCCTTTTAATGGACTCTGAGCATCCACGTCCAAAATTTATACAAGAAGTTTTGTTAAAATGCTTAAGGTATAATTTCACAAGTCTTTATTTAAATATGTCATTAACGCAATTATTACATTTTGTACAGACTTTCTTACCATCAACGTATTGTTGAAATGATGCCGGAGGGATATGCTAAACTGATTCCCGTACAACCAATAGCAAATTATAAATATGCAACGGAAGAAGGAGGTAAGTTTGATATTGCTTTTTTTTTGATTATAGTTAAAACTTAAATATTACCTACAAGATCATTATGATTTTTGATTGTTACATTACTAAAAATATATTTAAGCTGTAATCCAAGAAAAAAAAGCATGCCATAAATATTTGTTGGATTTTAGACTTGGGGAACTCCTACTTTGATAATATATTGATATCGACACGACAACAATTGACTTGCGTCATAAATAAAATATATATAAATTCAATTCAATAACAGTTTTTGGTTTGAAATATTATGACTATAATATTATAAATAAAGTACAAATATTAAAGCCGTCAGAATGTTCAGTTCTTTTTCACTTCATTTTCGTTATCATCAACTATAACAGGAATTTCCTCTCCGTTATTTCCAACCTTGATGCTAACTGACTTGCTGACTGATTTCTGTGTTAGTACTTCAAATATTTCTTTACCATTTTGAAGATCAGCTTTAGGCAAGGAAATGTTTGCAAGTGGTTTTTCAATAGATACTTTAATCTGGTTTTTAAGTTCAGAATTTTCGGATATGTTATCACTTTGTAATTTTGGTGTGTATTTACTACTGAAGTTGCTTCTCCTCTTGGGTTTCCATTTCCCCATCGATTTTTCTGTAGTTGTAATATGTAAAAAGGGTTTATGACTTATTGTGCGCAATGGTGTTTCAGTGGTCGATGAAGATATCAACTTCTGATCTTGTTTATATTTTGAATCAGACTTTTCAATTATTGCACTCGTAATCTCGATAAGCTCGTTTGTATGTTCAGTTGTGTTCGTATTGTACTTTGTTTCTAGACCTTTATTAGCTGCTAATTCCTTTGTTTGACTTGATCTGCGTTCTGACATTTTTGTAGATTCTTCCAGCTCTTTATTAACTATAGGTTTGACATTCTTTTTGCTCTCTTCTACATGTGGAGCATTCGAAACTTCTGCGTCTAGAATTTTCCGAAATGGTTTTATATTAGCTTTCTTGTTTTTAATTTGTAAATCAGTATTAAGTTGTTCTTGATCTCCGGATATATCCAGGTAACCAGTAGTACTCGGTGGTTCTAATTGCGATGCATTGAGTTCATAATATTGTAATTCTTTATCATGTTCATTTAAATTTATATATAAAGGATCTGGTTCAGAGTAACGATTAGTTATTTTATCTAAAGGTTCACTTTGTTTAAATGGTTTATCACCTTGTGTAGTGTGGTCTTCACCCAACGTAACGGGATATATTAACAATGGAACTTTAGCGCCAATATTAATTGGAACCATTTGTAAAATTTGCGAGTTTTGTTTTGTTGGCACTCGTGTTACATGTGCTAGTTGCTGTGCTTGTACTGGAATAATTTGTGTTGGTTCTGTTTGTTTTGGATTTTGCGTTAGGACTTCATACAAATTGTGTAGGTACTGAGGAACAGTATTATCGATTTCATTCTTAAAAAAATTTGCAGAATTCCGTACGCTGTTTGCATTATTTTCTTCAGCTAAACTACCAGGCATATAAAAATGATGATGATAGTGATGTGTTATTAGTGATTGGGTCACTTTTGACTCGCTTATTTCCTGTGGTGTTTTATAATATTCTGGCTTAGGCAATTTTAATTGATAATTAGGCCTAAATGTTGTTGGTATTAGATAGTTGCTTCGTTCATTAGTTGGAATGTTCATAACATTTGGATATAACTCTACTTTCGTGGCTCCTTTACTAGGAGAGGTTTTGATAAACTCCCCAATGTTAAGTCGGTCAAAGTATGACAACGGTTTTGGGTATGGTTGATAAATACTATGTAGAAAAGTAGATTGTGGCAACTGATTCACAGTACGGTAATCGTGTAATGTCACTTGGCGAAAGTTCCTGTTTGTGTTTTCGTCAAAACTGCGTTCAGTGAATGATGTTTCTTCTGGGTAAATAATTCTGCCAAAGTTTTGTGGATAATCATCTTCTTTTTGTATAAATGATTTCAAATTATTATTATGTAAATTTTGATCGTCATCCTTTCTTCTCGAAGAACTTAATTTTGTATTTCGCATGGGACTAACACTAAATTTTATTTCATAACGAAAATTTCTACTTGTGTCCCGATGACGTATCTTTTGTACTTGCCATAATGCAAAAAATTTTTCTGAATTACAATCGTAATCACAAACTCCTTCTACAAATCTAAATGTACCATTCTCTATTTCTTCTAGTCGTCCACTGGCTAATGTAACGATATCCCCAAATCTGTAATCATTATCAGATTTTTGGGTTATGTAAGGAGATCGTAAAAATTCAGCATATTCTTTTAATTTACTAAAAGTAAAATAAAAATATTAAAAATGATTTAATAATTTCAAATTATAATATAAATAAATAATTATAGTATATTTGCTTTGTGTAGAAATATCTTTTAATTATATAACACTTTTATAAATTACCTTGAATTTCTGACTAAATCATTAGTTGCAGTGTTTGTGAAGAGTGTAACGAATGTTACATGCTTCAAGGTTCGCTCCCATGGTCGAGTAGTTTGGTTTCGACGTATTGCGTCGGTATCTTCCTCATAATAAATACTTTTTCCATTCACTTCTAAATCTTGTTTTGGAGTTAACAGTAATTCTCTACCCACAATTCCATTAACCGGATTAACCTTAAACAAGACATTGATAAGATATAAATTATTTTAATTTTTATTTACATCTATGCAATCCATTATATCGAAAACTTAGTAAAAAGCAAAGTGAATTTAAAGAATAAATAAAAGATAAAGATTGCTGTGCAGGATTATTAAAAGATTTGCTCCATTTATAATAAATTAATTGCCAGGCATGTTTCATTTATTATTTCATTTAGATATGTAATATGCTCCTCGGTCTCGTCGCCACATCATATAATAATTAAAAAGAAAAGTCAATTACCAAATAACTGAAAACTAACGATTAATGCAATAAATAAAAAATTTTCTATTTATAATAAATTAATTGCCAGGCATGTTTCATTTATTATTTCATTTAGATATGTAATATGCTCCTCTATTTAAGCAGAACAAACAAAATCGTATCAATTTTTAAGATAGCGCTGCGCTACACACAATTCATAACTCGTAAAAATAAAATGGAAGTGGTAATGACCGCTACCAAGTGGTCATACACATGTAATTCTGGTATTGCACCCTTAGATTATCATATTGTTGCATACGTTTTACAATTCGACGTAGTAGTTCTCGAATGCTGGATCCCGATAAATAATTATATAGTCAGCTCTAGTTTTGAACAACCATTTTTATTGCTCTCAGCAATTTCTTCCAATGATAATAAATTTATATTCTTAGAAACTATTTCTAAGATTACTTAGATTCCGTATTCATAAATTCCATACTGACTTAAAAAGATCATTGTGAAAAGCACGTTAAGCACGGCTGAAGGGGGTAGAAATGTAAAACGTTTTACAAAAAATTTAAGAATTAACAAAGTAATTCGCTTCGAGAGTTCTTAAGGTGTCGTGCTTCGTATTTTATTTCATTTTCGAATGAGAAAATTTAAATTCTGATAAAAGAATTAAAATTCTACACCAAATAAGCACTTATCGCCATAAACTTCAATTTACTGTGAAATGGAACAGAACAAAACAAATCTTTGGCATACCTTAAAGTCAGGACCCACAGCGAAAAGAACAAATTAAAATTTGACTGGTTTAAAAAACCCACCATATCTGGAGAATGATAAATTGCTGGTCTAACCAACCACAACACCAAAAAATAAACACCGCAAGAAACCAAATTCGAAAAAATTTATAAAACTAAGTGTTTTGTCGATAAGTATCTAAAAGAAATCAACTATCTAATAAACATTACTAATAAATAAACGACAAATAGCGGTAAACCAAAACCGACAAACCCAGATACAGATCTCGAAACTAAGTGAAAATAGAATTTCAAAGGAAATAATCACCAAACATATATAACATTTAATTACAATACAGCAACACCATCGAACCCACAACAAGAATTCAATTTAGTGAAGATGAAGTTGCAAATGATACATTAAATACATTGAAACCGCGAAACGGATATTAGGCACACGAACTAAGAAACACAAAATTGACATCAAGATAGGTAAATAAAGAACCGCATTAGCACTACACATAACAGAGAATAAACCTATACAATGTGATAATAATAGATAAACAAAAAACCAATAACAAAAGATTAACTTTAGAGAGCGTCTACGTACAAAACAACATTCTCCGAACCATGAACAGAAAAGACCAGTGACAATAGACACAATCTTTATTGATTATTGTTTATTATTTGAAACTAAAATAAATGTTCCAAAATCAGTTGTTATAATAATTTGCCCTAAGGAAAAAGTCAATTAAACTTCGAAACGTTGGCGATATTTATGTAGATAATAACTACCTAAAATAAAAATCCAACTGAAAACTTTTTCATTCGGTAACAACTATTCTATTATATCTACATTTCCTGTGGTGACATTTTTTCAGTGATTAGCCACCATTATGTCCGGGTATTGTCATTGCGCAATACTCTGAGAGCATAGTTTCGTAACCATGCTTTGGTTACGAGGGCATGACAGTGACAAAGCTCCAGTTTGAATATACATTTTAATATCACTTTGTTCAAGATTCCCCATATTTGTGGAAATCTCAAAAAAAAATTTGTAATTAAAAGACTATTCCTTAATGCAAATATCATTATCTTTGTCGATGTGATTGTTATTCAGTGAGGGAAACATATTTAACATTTTGGTTACCTTTGATGGCACGATCACTTGCGTTTCCTATTTTGAAATTACGGAAGGTTTCAACTATTAACTGAATGTAGAATTCTTGACACTCTCTATTTTATTTTGCAAATCAAGTTCGTCTTTAAAGTTTTATTCTTAAAAAGTTGTGCACTTAATAGCGCGTGGGAAATAATAATATGTGATAAACTTTTTTTTTTAGTAAGCTGTGTTCTTTTAAAAAGTGTTTATGTAAAAAAATATTCTGAAAAGCCAACCGCACTGCAGTATGAATAGCAAGCACCAAGATTGCTGCATCGTAAAAATGGACTTACGAAATAATTGCGCCTACCTTTAAAGTCTGCTTTCTTGCAACACGCAATTTTTTATACTGGTTATGGCCTACTGGCGCAACCAAGGTGCCGTTATTTTCTGGCACAATACCCTGAATCAAGTCAAGTTAAAAACAAAACGTATGTTAAGAAAAAGCCGCAATAGTAAGAAATAACTGAAAACCATTTCTAATTCAAAAACAAATTGAGATTGTAATAAACAACAAGGAAGTGAAAGTAAGCCCCATTAATATATACGATCAATCGAAATAACAAGTACAAGAACAGAAGACACACAACAGAATTCAGGAACCCATTCCTCAGAAACTAAATAACAACCACAAGATATTTAATGAGGCAAAGAACAAGTTAGCCCGGGACCAAACAAATTAATACAGTTAATAATAAATATTATAAATATAATGTTACTCCCCTAAACAAAATCGCAAATACACTATATTATAATTATACTTTAGATCTTATACTTTGCTTTGTATAGAAAAAATACAATATATATAATGTATGTATATACATTATACAATATTTATACTTTTGTCTTTAATTTTAATATAATGCATACCGCTAAAGAATATAAGGAATGGAGAACCAAAAACCACAGGCTAATTATCAGTGTCTTTCCAACAGGGCTATTTTTATGACCGGTATTTCCTTTCTTGATTCCAATTTGCTTTATTTCTCTTAAAAAGATCAAACTTTTAAAAAATCACCTTTTACAAGTGAAAGTCAATAAATAACGTTGAGGCAGCGAAAAGAATATACAATCAATTCAGAGATTCAAGAATAATAAGATACACATTGGTTTTTGAGAATTAATATAAAGTTCTAACCAAATCGAATGAGCAAATTTTTAAATCTTACACTTAACAAGTTGGTTACTCAATCTTTAAATTTCAATTAATGGAATAACACAATATTGAATTATTAAAAACATACTAAATTGAAAACGAACGAAATTAAAATTTGCACCACAAACACAAACTGGTAATCCATCGCTCAAGCTTATGCATTAGTATAAATAAATCGAGAGGCTCTGAGTAGTCAATTTAGTTGAACTGAATTCCAAATTACTTCAAAGTAAATTTTTTGAATTTTAATTAAATGTCGCGAAAAGTTAAAACTGAACTGAACACTTCACGTAAACAAACCCAACTAATGCGGGCCATCTTCGAGTTATGCAAAGAAACTGCTTACGGCTATGGGCCGTTCAACGATGAAGTTGGCTCTGCTATCTTTACGCCTACAAAGCCTTCCGCTTGTTGTATTATATTTGTGGCAGCCAAGTGAAACAATACAACAAAAATGCTTGCTTAATGAAAACATAAGGAGTTTCGCAATGCAATGCACTTACGTGAAAAGCTGCATCTAAAGCAGCTGTCGGCCAACAAACACCAACCTTTAAAAGTACGAGTATATTTGTAGAGAACTGTGTTCCATTCCTATCAATTATATACGAATACACTAGCGCACTAGTAGGTATTTTCTCAGGTAGCACAAAATTGTTAGGCTTCGCTGAAACTTCAAATGTTAGTTTTTTTTCCAAAGTTTTTAAAACGTTTTTGTAAAAATAATATAAACTTTAAACTGTAAATATATATTATTTTCCGCCATATAGAGAGTTGTTTCCTCCTCTTTGTTAATGAAGAACATTGCTTGCCTCTTTGAAATGAAACGCTTGAGTTTAAGACATTTGATCAACTATTTGGGGGGAATGGTGCTGATTAGTAACTAATTATTCGGCTTATAAAAATGTCTTAATAATTAAGAAAACAAAAAAGTTTATTTTCTCAAATACCGTGAAAATAACTGAAGTGCTTTTAGTTAAGTAAATGTCATGATTACTTGGGAATTTGGTTAAGTTAAGTGCGCGTGCCGTGCCGTTGTGTCTAAACTGCTTATGAAAAACGCTTAGAAGCGCTTTTGACTTTGGGAAATTTATTAGCTTCATTGTGTTCACATTGTGTTCACATTGGTTCAGCGTAGCAGTGGCTTTAAACCTTGTACGTTTCTTTAGGTGCTTAGTTTTTTCTTAAAAAAATTGTTTTCTTGAAGGTAAAAAACACTGATCATTTGAATTTTAATGGTGTGTTCTTTAAAATCAACATTGTGGTATAGATGAAATTGATATTTGAAACCAATTTCATACCAAACTCTTTTATCATTAGATTGTATTGTCCACAAGTTATTTGCAATAAATATGAAAAAGTAAAACTTTGTTAACGCGTAACGCCAAGTTATAATTTTAATGTGAAAGTTGGGACCCTAGAGTAATGCGCAAACCCAGCTGTGTGGAACAGCTGATAAATGGAAAGATTGTTTACACAAGGATGGAAAAGCGGGAATTGAAATAAGATTTTGTTTTCATTTCGTGCTCTTACACTGAAACTGTAAAATGTGTTCTATAAAATTAATTCTGAATTTAAAATTAAATTCAGGATTCCTTTTAATCCTTTCATATATTTAAAATCAAATTTAAAATATTTTTTCGGTTTCTTGTTACACTAGATCTGTTTCTTTCATTTTAATGTAGATTAATTATATAGCCGTCGTTCTTTCGTTAAAAACTCTGGATTTTATTAATTTAATTAAAACAGAATCCACAATAAGTAAAATCAAAGGAAATACTTACACAGTAAATTTTAAATGCAACAAAAAATCATTATAAATATTTTGTTAAGTGAACTAAGTACTACAACAATGTATACTTCAAAATAGTGATTCTGATGATGATTTAGAATTGGTGAATTTATTATATATGTATTATATACAGTACCGAACATAATTATTGGCACAGCAAGCAAATTGGACTTTAGCACTATTTTTATCCTGTTAATGAAGCGATTTTTAATCAACAAAAAATTTTTTTAATAAATGGGTTTAATTTACTTTTAAATTTATTTTATTTTCTCTTATATTTAATTCTTTAAAATTAAAAAACCAAAAAAAAACTAAATTTGCTGAACAAAATTATTGGCACACTTAGGTTCTAACGAACTATTTTAACATAATTTCATCGATTTGTCAACTTTCTATTGGAAGAGACCCGTTATCTCTACATTATTAATGTCATGGTGATTCAGTTTATCAGCGCAATGTAATTCTATATTTACACAACCAAAGCAAATCTTATGCGGACATTGGAGAAATGATGGATAGAAGCTGCTATACTATTTGGAGCATTGCGCAGCGTTTCAAGGGGACGACATCGTGGCAAAGTACAAAGCACACAAGCCAACCTAAAGCCATGAGTGACCGTGGCCATGAGTGAACGCAACATAATAATAAGAAAAGTGAAGATCAACCCAAAAATATCTTCGCTGAGGTTAAGCGAGAGTTTGACATGGAAGTTCATCCCATAACGGTCAGGTGGACACTGCAATAGGCTAATTACAACTTTCGTGACGCTAAACGCAAACCGTTAATTTTGAAGGCCAAACCAGCAAAAACGTCTAGCCTATGCGAAACAATCGAGTTTTGGAACAATGTTATCTTCTCAGATAAAAGTAAATTTACTATCTTTCGATCTGATGGCCGCGAATGGTTTGGAGAAAACCCAATACCGAACTGCAAAAAGAAACTTTTGCTATGTCTGTAAAACATTGTGGTGGAGGAGTGTTTGTATGGAGGTACATGTTCGCTGCAGGTTTCCGCGAATTGGAATCCATGACTGCATTATGGAAAAACAATAATTTATAGACATCCTCAATAACCACATTTAGCTTCCAACATGATAATGACCCATAATATACGGCTTATGATGTGCGTTTATGGCTCGCTAATCATGTAAAACACACATTGCTACATCCACCTTAATCTCCAGATCTCAACCCCATTGAACATTTGTGGGAAGAATTGGATAGACGTTCAGAGAACCCCATTATAACAACCAAAGTAGAACTGAAGGAGGCACTGCTGAAGAGTGGCAATATTTTGCACCAAAAACCACACAAAAATTGATTTCTTCGATTCCAAAACATTTGGCCACTAAATATTAATTGTTATTGAAAATATTTTTTTTAATCTATTTTTTTGATTTTTACGTTAGCTGTGCCAATAATTTTGTTCAGCAAATTTAGTTTTTTTTTTTGTTTTTTAATTTTAAAAAATTATATATAAGAGAAAATAAAATAAAATAAAATGTATTCAAAAGTAAATTAAGCATTTTATCTAAAAATAATTTTATGTTGATTAAAAATCGCATCATTAACAGAATAAAACAGGATTCTTTAAATTAAATTTTTTAATTCTTTAGTTATAAAATTCCGTCTTCAGCAATAAACCGCTCCGATACCTCATAAACAAATCATCTATTAAAAAATGCATTTAATAATCACGATTTACAGCAACAACAAAATACACGTCGAGTAAGGCGTTGATCAAACCTTTGCTTTGACCAACATTTATGTTCCACTTTTACTATATTTTCAATGTCCCCGTCTTTCTTATATATATACTTATACTAAGCATTTCGTATTGGAAGTATTTAAAATTTGTTTTTAATTGATATTAAATATTCCAACATATATTTTAAAAATTAAAATTGTTTTTAAAGCATAGTGAAACCTCTTAAATGATGTCAAATTTTAAACATTTTTCACTTAACTTCAACATTAATATTGATATTTATATCAGAATCTCTTTTCACAATAATTCACAAATTCATTAAAACACATTTGATTTTAACAGCAGTCTTTAACAAATCGACACAATCAGGTGTGCTCACGAGTTAGCGTTACTCGTTTACCGAACTAGTAAATACATTTTTTACCATTTTGCAATTGCAGAAAAGTCTTTGGAGAACTTGGTATAGCAATTTTTCTTCCCTTAACATAAAATAAAATTTTATTTAATTTGAATTTAATTTTTATATTAAATTTAATTACAAACAAAATTCTAACTCACTTTATTAAAATAATAAGTATTTAAAAATATTTGCACTTATTATCAGGGAAAGAATAAATAACGTTGTCTAAACTCATATTTAGTTATGTTACCATTTTAACAACTTTCATAAATAAAACTCAAAAAATAATAATTATTAAATATTAAATATTAATTGAAAATAATTATTATCATGTGCCATTTATTTTTTCACGAACAAATAACTCTTACATTCTGCTTTTTATTTTAAAACGCAAAAATAACTGTTATTTTTGCCTTAAAAACATAAAAACTAAGAATAACTTTTATTTTTGAAAATAAAATATAAAAGCGAAAATATAAAATGCATTTTGCATGTAAGGCAGTTGTTTTTGTAACTTCATACAAAATGTATTTAATGGTTATAAATTGAAAAAGAAAAAATAAGTTCCCACATATAATCATCATTATTATACTTACACTTAAACTAATTATAAATTCAGGAATTCGCACAGTTCGTACACCGTTTGCAGTTTGATTACAGCATTTTATATCAATTACACAACACATTCATTTATAATATCTGAACAATATTAACAACGAATAAATGAATCGATCATTAGTAACGCTAAAACACGTCATAACCGCAACGAGGAGAGCACCATTAAGGCTGAATTAAAGCCTAAGTACTAACACATCAGTGGTGTTAGTTCGAAACTCGGTGCCACCGCGTCTTCAAGCAGTTACCATTAGCAAAAACTGAGGAAATTGTGGAGAAACGTTCAAACGCTCCATCAAAACGAACGACATTTTGCTACGAAACATAACTACGTGTTACAAATGGCTTAGCACATCAAATCATGGTTAGGCGAAGTTTTCATTTGTTTTCATTTGTTTTCATTTGTTTTCATTTATTTGTATTTGTAAAACGCACAGTAAAACTAAGCGCCGAAAATGTTATTAGATTAACTGTATACATAAACTGTGTACAGAGAGAGAGAATATTATATACATACCATATATCTCAAATACTAGTAATCGGAGTCGTACACGACATTAGGCATATTATTGGGTGCGTTGAAAAGTAAGCAGGATATTTTAAAAAGTCTTATCGGTATAAAAATGAGATAATACCACCCCCCCAAACTTTTTTATTTTCGGAAATAATGTATTTTCGGGTGAAAGGAAGCAGTTTTATGGACTGTTGTAAGTGCCGTTTGTTTTAGAAAGCACTTTTTAAAATGCGACTTTCCATTTTAATTGAAGTTTTTGTCTTTTTGTTAAACCGTTCCCTGCTCTGCTCCCCTGCTTTCAATCTGATAGACAACTTTTATAGATTATTTAAACAAATATTTCTCTTTTATAGCATCGGTTATTGGCATCAAAGTGGCTCATCAGCTTGTAGTCGCTGTGCGACAAAAGTGTACACCAGTAGAAATCTTCAATGTACTTAAAGAGCTTCCGAATCCCGGCGAGAACAGAGATCAGGAAATATCCGATTCATCTTTTAACCCGTTGAAAATTGATGTTTTTGTACAAACTCTTTTAAATTTGGGATCAAAGTCGTTTTCTCATAGTTTTTCAGCTATTTCGAAACATCATGACGTATTTAAGGTACCACTAAAGCATTCTTATTGGTGTAGATGTTTAAATGGATATCATTATTTTGCAGAAATTGGCAGAGTCAGAGGAGGCACAAATTTGCATTCTTCACAGTGTTTTCGAATTGTGGCAAAATCACCAGCAAATGATGGTCGTCATAATTGACAAAATGCTTAAAACTCAAATAGTGAGCTGTTCAGCAGTGGCCACTTGGATATTCTCAAAAGAAATGACTAGTGAATTTACAAAAATGTATCTCTGGGAGATTTTACATTTAACAATTCGGAAAATGAACAAACACGTAATTAAGCTGTGTAAGTTATATATTTATAAATTTTTATATTGTATGCGACAGTTATGTGCATATATTAACGATATGTATTTAAAATTCATTTAAAGCAACCGAGTTAAATGATGCAAAGGAGAAACTATCGAAGGCAGATTCATCTTCAAGTGACTCAGAGGATGAAAATGCAATAAAACGTAAAAAACCAATAACTCACGCAGATAAACCAACAGAAGAGGTAAAATAAACTTATGTAAATATATATATATATTACTTTTAAGATTAATTAACATCTGAAGATGAAGTCTACGAAGTAGACCAAAATATCTTTAATGTAAATATATTTTATAAAATTAATAGTTTAGTAGTTTAAGAGTTTATTAATTTATCACTATTACAGAAATGCTTCTATAACACAATGATACTCATACAGAGTACATAAAATAGATAGATAGATTAATTAGGTTATTTGAGACAATAACTATTAAGTTTTCTGTCTTAATTAAAATTTAAATACGATTCGAACAAAGTGCAAAAATATACGTGATTATAATAACTAATATAATGCTATAATGATGAAGAAATTTAAAATTCAAACAATTCAGATAAACAAAAAAAGAAAAAATCGTAAAAAGAATATAAAAATGAAATAAATAATAAATATAAAAATTGTAATAAAAAAAAGGAAAACAGAATATATATCAATACTAAAAACAGATATACATAGTATAAGAGCATGGTACGTTAAAAAGAAAACAAAGAAAAGGAATCACTCGCCACAATCCATCAGTACATCACGTCTGTATTGCAAACTTTCCCTTAGCATAGCATTCAGATGGAGTTAATAAAATTAATATATAATTAAAATATTTAACATAATTTAATAATTAAATATCATTTTTTTTATAATATCACAAACTTATATATATATTTTATAAGAACAAATTATTTATAAAGAAAAATACTGAAATTTATATTGTTTAAGAAATATCATGATAATGAATGATAATTCATTCACCAGTTAACACCATTTTTGATTGGTACGAATTTCAGAAAAAAAAATATGAAAATAACAGGATTTAGGCCACAGAATCTATCAATATTTAATGGATATTAAATCAATTAGTTGATTAAAATTTTTTCTTTTATCTTTCAATGCTGTCTTTGTTAGCATATAAACATTTGTATTTGGTTGTGAATTTTTTTATATTCATTTACGTATTATTTAAGTTAATTCAATAAAAGTAATAAATTGGGAGGATAACGTTAAATATCTCGGTATCACGCTGGACAAACGATTCACATGGCTTAAACATGTTCAACTGAAAAGAATTAGCTGTGCCAAAATTCTTCATCACCTCCAACCGCTATTTAGAAATTAAAACCTCAATGCTAAGAACAGGAAGCACTTATATATAGTTGTGTAGCGTTTAGTAAAGTTTTAAACATTACTATTCACCAGCTAGAAATTGCACAAAGCTAGACTCTGAGAAGACTTTTCAAAGTACAATGGTACGTTAGGACGAATGACATCCTCAGGGACCTCAAGATTGATTCCATCAAAAATACATAAAGGATAAATCCTTGAAATTATTTGTGAAAACTGACAGACTTACCAACACCGCGTTATCAAATCTCAGAATGGTTACAGGCTCCTCTGGGAGGTATGCAGGTCTGAGGTTAATTATTGCTTGGTCTGATGAAGTGATAAACAATAATCCAGTCAAGGCGTAAAGAAGGGTTTTAAAAATACCTCGAGTTAAGAAAGAGTAAAAGTGCTTAAGTGCAGTGGCTCAAATAGCTTCAACAGAATATAAATGCCTAAATAAATATGTACAGCTTGCTATAACGACATGAGGTCTGATACTGTTGTACGTTTTAGCCGTCGACTTCGAGCAGTCCTTTGTGGAAAAGCGGAAACTTCAAATGTTGTGGGTCTTGGCGTATTGTTATGCCACGTTTAGAACAGGTAGCTTACACAGGTCACAATTTCGAACATAAAGTGGGCCATTTAATACAATTTGCAATACTTTGTTTTGGAATAATTGAATTGTGGCAATGCAAATTTTGCTGACGGATCTCCACAGCTGGATTGACGGTCAATAAGAATAATTATCTTGTTTAATTTTAAGTTATAAATGATTTTCAAATATAATTTGCTGAGTGCGAAAGAATATTAATAAAATTTTTACGCTTCATGACTAATTGAACAATTAAGATATTTACACTACGGTAGCTCTATTAGCAAAACGAAACAAAAAAGAAAAAAATATTTAATATTGCATTAGAAAAGATAATTAAAAATTAAACAGGGACGGAAAATAACAGTTATTTTAAAATTATTTATGGAAAAAAGCAGCAACAAAAAGCTGTCTAAACTCTTATTTAAGTAAATAGTTATCATTCTAACAACTTTTATCCTTAATATTATGAATGATTTTTATATATAAGCGTTTTAAAATAAAAATCAAAAAATAATAATTAAATTTGATTTTTATTATATTCATCAAAAATAATTATTATTATATGCCTTTTATTTTTTCGCGCAGAAATAACTCTTAAATTTTGCTTCTTATTTTAAAACTCACAAATAACTGGTATATTTGCGTTATATAATATAAAAATCAAGAGTATCGAGCATACAAATTTGTTCTCCTACAAAATACAAATATAAATACAAAATATGAATCATACAAAACCAAAAAACTGAACTAAATCTTTACCTGCACCAACCTTTTAAAACATTTTCTATGGAATTACAAAAACAACTACCTTGTATGAAAATTGCATTTTATATTTTCATTTTAAAAATATCGCGCAGAATTTGCGCGATACTCTTGCTTTTTATATTATATAACGCAAGTATACCAGTTATTTGTGCGTTTTAAAATAAGAAGCAAATTTTAAGAGTTATTTCTGCGCGAAAAAAATAAAAGGCATATAATAATAATTATTTTTGATGAATATAATAAAAATCAAATTTAATTATTATTTTTTGAGTTTTATTTTAAAATGCAAATGATAACAGTTATAAGATGATTTTTATTTTTTTTTATGATAACTGTTACGGTCCCTGAAATTAAATATATAATATGAAATAAAATATATAATATGAAATAAAATATATAATATGAAATAAAATATATAATATGAAATAAAATATATAATATGAAATAAAATACAACACAAAGAGCATTTCCGAAAATTTTGTTTGTTTTTAAATTGCAATTTGATTCGCCGATATATTTTCCCTGTGGTTTTATCAATACTATACTAGAATGTATGAAAACAGTAATAAGTCTTGGTACAATAGGACTCTTCTAGCCGCAGTACCAGCTGTTGGGCAACTTCATGATAATAGTTTTAATAATAATTTATTACGGTAATAAGTCGATATCTCTGCAATATTTTGAGTTTCTTAGTTGACTTTCAGTAATTCAAATATCATTATCACTTTTCTATATATGTGTATATGTTTGATTGTTAGTCCCTTAATATATATAACATATATAGTGAATACAACTATTTACTATAATGACTTTCAGTTAAATATTTATATTATTTTTGTAGGCTGTTGAACAATTGGAGGATCAATTTGAATCGGCAAACGTAGAACAAAAAAGGCTTTTTCTTATCGTTTTTCAACGATTTATAATGATATTATCTGAACACTTAGTCCGCTCAGATACGGATGGACGGGATGCTGATACAGACTGGTACCGTTGGACTATTGGGCGCTTACAACAAGTTTTCCTAATGGTAATTTAAGAAAAAATCAATTTTTTATTACTTTTTTGCTAACGTATTTATTTCTAGCATCACGAGCAGGTTCAAAAATATAGCAGTACGTTGGAAAGTTTGCTTTTTACATCCGATCTGGATCCACATATTTTAGAAGTATTCCATCAGTTCGTAGCATTACGTGCATAGTTCAAAATGAAAAAAAATAACTTGATTTGATTGCAATATTTAAAAGATGTTCATATAAAATTATAGACTTTTTCATATAAACATTTTTATTATTGAAAAAAAAAATCGAAAATGTAATTGTATTATTGTTAGTAATGTTTGACCAGTTTATTATGTTAAATAGTTCCGTCTATTATTTTAGACTATTCCGGTCTTATTTTCAAAACAAATAAAAATGATTTTTATTAAATCTTTTTAACACAATGTTTCGTTGGTATTTGCCAGCTTTAGCAGTATCTAAAAATATTTTAATTTAATAATAAAAATTGTGATGACAAACTTTTTAAACAATTAAAAAAAAATACAAATACGAGTAGATTATTATCAATATTTAACAAAGAAAAAAATAAAGAACAGGAAGTGTCATACTTCCTGGAATAATTGTTGACCTTGGTAAACTCTTACTTTTGCGTAAGATCCCAGCAAGTAGTAGAATATTTGCCAACTCTCTCTGCATATAAATTACCTGGCAGCTGATAACACATTCAATAATAAATAACACATTTAAAATATATTTTACCTCTCTGATATAATATAAAGTGGAATATAAATTATATTTAAACCACTGCGATATAAATACATCAAAATCCAATGGCTTTTTATATTTAGCATTTTTACTCCCTGGATATCAATACACTAGCCTCTCAGTTATTAAACTAACCGAAAAAATGTCTGTAGAGATACTTATATCAGGATGATAACAATATGTGCAATCAGTCGGTACAATCAGAACTTAAGTGAACTTAAGTAGAAATGAAACGGACATCTTACTCTACTCTGAAGTGCAATTACAAAAATGTAATGATATTGTGACGAATTTGGTTTGGAAAATATCAAATCGTAGCAACACGGCAAAACTGACAGGAATAACATCAGACATTTCTTTCAGAAAAAGTAGTTTAGTTTTGTTAATAGGATAGTTTGAGTCTCGAGTTCGAGTTTGTGTTTGTGTTGAATGGTTGGATCGAAGAAAAAGTTCCGGTGGATGTTCAGGAGTAATGACGGTGAAGAGAACAAAAAGGCCAGAAGTAATATAATAAGAAAGAGAAGAAAGAAATATAAGAAAGAAGAGTGATTCAGATTATATATATATAAAAAAAAAAGAAGGAGAAGAAAAAAAATGAAAAAAGACTATTAGTTTAGACTATAAGTTTAGGTATAAATCGGCTGTGGTACATTTGGATCAGTTGCAGCAGGACGTTTAAGTGAAAAATCCAAATTGGATGTAGTGTTACTAGAAGCTGATGGCAATCCTTCTATTCAAATGATAAAGCTTGCATAGCTATGCAAGGTGAAAGTTGTCATTGACCGCGTGGCAAAATGTTAGGTAGAATAAATTATGTCAATGCTATAATCTATGTAAATGGTACACGTGGATAATTTGATGATTGGCGTGATCGTGGTAATCCAAATTGGAGTTATGACGATGTGCTACCATATTTCCGTAAAGTTGAAGACTATACTACTATAAAAGTTGACCAATGGGCATAATTAGTTATGCTTCGGATAATGCCTTTCGATCAATAATACGTGCAACAATGAACGAAATGGGTTATAATAGTACCACTGAGTTTACAGAAAGCTCCTGGGTGGGACAAATTAATGTATTGAGCGCTCAAGATGGCGGTAGACGTATAACTATAGCTCAATCGCATTCAGACAACGGCAAAAACTTGAGTGTAATACGACAGGCAGATATGAAACATTGCTGAAAAAAAGCAACTGGGATTACTTTCGTGTTAAATGACAAACGGGAATACACAGTACAAGTGAACGAAGAAATAGTGCTCTCAGCTGGTGCGATTGACACACCGCAAATTTTAACGCGATCAGGAGTGGGGGCCAAAATGATGGAGAGGTTCCAAGGGATTTGTGCCTGATGGGGTCGATTAGGCTTAAGTGAAGGGCTCGCTTCTTTGAGCAGTTGTGTTTCGCCAACAGACAAGTTCGTATTTTATATACCATAAAACGCTGTTAATGTGATTTTTATAATGACTAAAAGATCAACAGCAAATAAAGATTATTAAGTACAAAGTTATTACGACCTTTATATATAAATTGAAAAAAATATTTGATGTAAATGTGATTGACTTGCAATTTTAATTGTAACCTTTTAACGTGGATATGGCAACATTGTATTGGCCTACTGACCGCAAGATGGCGTTAATCTTATATTAGAACTTTAAAATTGGTTCGTTACCATAGCAATTTGATGCGACGTATAATAAACAAACTAAGGATTTCAATCAATATAAAAAACATATTTTCAAAAACACAAAATGTATCATAAATCCTACAAGCACTCAGGGACATATCACATTAAAGACAGTATTGAACACTTAGAACTCCGTTTACATTTTTGGCACGTCAATTCACTGCTGAAGCTTCCCAAACTTGAAATAAATAAAAATTATAACCTAAATAAACAGAGCAGCACTAATGAATTTCTGATATCTGACAAAGAAAATGAGAAGATCATTAATATTAAGTGGCAGGAAAAAATTTTAAGCCGAAGGGAAATTGAACTGTACAAGAACATAAACAATTGCAAAAACGAAACAACAACAAAATATAACGAATTGATAAAACGTACATCACTCGTTTCAGATGACGAATTGGGTTGTGAAAGTATTAAGAAGCATAAAAGTAAACGACAAGGAAAAAAGATACAAGAAAGAAAACAGAGAAGTATTAGAAATGAGGCTATCGAAAAAAAACATCAGATCTTTACTTACGTTCAAGCGGACAATTTCGATCAAAGTGAAGAGCATAAACGGAAAGGGTCAATCAAATCTACTTTAGGAGATAGTGCAATGGAGACGATGTACATTTTCGCATCTTTAGATCCCGATATACAGTTGTTAGTTTTGAAATGGAACGACCAGGAACGTCTTCTTCACGTCTATCCTGACTTTAACAACTTTGAGGGGACCCCCCACATCATTGAAATTAATACAGATTATCGGCATTTATATGCGTTCTCATGCAAAAATATTTCAAAATGTCGCCAAATCAAGTATATTCCACCATCAATATATTTACCAGAGATAGACATGGATTGGCACAGAAAAACCACATTAGCCGAACAGTTCTCAATGCCACCAAAGCATAGTAAGCGCGTTATGTTACTGCTTGACATACAGAATGCTAAAGGCTTCGAATATAATAACTTACATGTGCGTTACTACATACGTTTACCACCAAATACCAGCTTGGAAGGAAATAGTAACATATTAAGCGGTAGCACGCATTCTTCCTCGTCTAGTCGCTTATTTGCCGGTGAGTACCACTTTGGTGTATCTTTGCAATTGACATTACTCTGTGACGAGACTTTTACTCCCACCAACTTACTGCACATTTATTTTGAAGTCATCTCAATTGATTGGTTAGAGCGAGAACGCGTTGAGGGCTACACACATTATGCTACTTATCTAAGTCCCGGTTTGGATGCACTACAACTGCAATGTCAGCGCCCAGCGGAAATCACTTGGCTTGACACTTTTAATCGATATTTCATTGGTGGCAGGCAGAAGTTTGAGTTCGTAAAATACTTCACAGAAACACAATCGGAGTTCCATTGTCGTTATAGATGCAAAATGTTGAGCACCGGTACTCTAAGTTTTTGCTGTCAACGTATCACACAGCGCAATTGCGAATTACTTGAACCATGCATTAATCGAGCATGTGGTATGACATTAGATGACGTTATGCATGCATATCGCGAAGCCAGGAAGAGACTAGAAGCTGTCGCATAAATTCATTTGTATACAATATATAGTAAATATAGTTGTTGCCGTCACACAAAATAGGAATCTTAAAGCCCCCTCTGATAGTCATAGGCAGATTTTATTCATTTTTAAGTAAAAAATAGTGCTTATATTTTAAAAAGAATAAAAAAGTTTATTGCATATTTTGTGCGAAAATACTTATAATATAATTATGCTGTATAATCTTAATCAATCTTAATCTGCATCATTAATAACTGCGCTGAACTAATGAGTTCAAAGTACAATCTTAGTTATGAAATTTGTAAAGTTATAATATAGTTTTATATTTATATGAGCATGATTTAAAATTTATTTTACAAATTCTTACAATTTGCAATTTAAATTCTCAACAACAAAAATTGATCGGTGCCTTGACTTCACACCAACCCATGCCGATAAACAGCGGTTATTTCTCATACATATTTGTATGTACATAAATACATACATTCTTAGTAAGAGATGGTAAGATACTTCAGGTATATAGTCAAAATTGGAGTTACAAATTTAACATTTAAATTTATTGTAAAACTATTCAAAACTATAAATATATATTCATTTTTATGAAACACTGAATTTTTAAGGCCACTTTAGTGTGTATGTGCGTGAGCTAATAACTTATATTTATTAACATTAAATCCGTGGACGAAAATAAACTGTACAGTATCGTAGTGTACTGCTCATGTCCGAAACATTTAAAAAAATTTTTGTTTGTGTCCAAAATACTAAAATAGTGTACTGTTTCCGACATATCATGTACAATTTTTAATATTCTCGTTAGTGTTGTTTTCATGAAGGTAGTCAAGTCAACTTATCTTAGCGATCATTTCACGAAGGTAGTGTATTTTGAGGGTCTATCGACACAAAAAACGTTTTGAAAATGCTTCTAATGTGCATTGTTGTTGTTTTGTTTGCATAACAAGTAGAATTTTGTATGTATTTTGTTTATGTTTATAAAGAAAGATATAACATATGCATTTATTGAATTTTTTAAAATCTATAAAAATATATAAATAAAATCGTCTTTGTGTTGTTTTTTACATTCCATTTTACTATATTATGTTAGTTTATATTCCCAGGTTTTTTTTATTAGTATTAATAAATCACCCATCCGAAATAAAATATTATATCTGTGTAATACATCACCTAATATTAAATATGCATTCATGAATGCATGTACAATATCTTTATTTAAGAACATAAACAAAATACATGCAATGCAAATAAAATTTTTCTTCTTATACAAACCAAACAGCAACAATGCACATTTAAAACATTTCCAAAACGGTTTGCAATAGACATCAAAAATACCCTACCTTCGTAAAGATATCGTTAAAAAGTTCACCAAATTTTACATGAGCTGTCGGAGACAGTACACTATAATTTTATAGTATGTTCACTAAGAATTTTTTGATGTGTTTCGAACTTTATTTAGTGTATTATTCATGTCATTTTTATTAACAAAAATACAAAACAGTACACTATGTTTGATACTTTACAGTATATTTTCGTTCACTGCATAAAATAACATATTTTTAATAGTATCATTTACTATGTCGTTGTCAAAAAATCTTACTTAACCATACAAAAATGTAGTTGTATATATTAAAAATACAGCGCTTAATTATACTCTTGTTTGGGGAAATAGTCTGGTACAAGAATGTGTATCAAAATACCAGTCATCATAAGAGCAAAATAAAAAATTACAGCAATCCACCATACAATACGCTCCCAACGACGTACTTCCAGATTACGCAATACACCTATTCCAACAAGTAAGCCTGCAACAGCACCAGATAAATGAGCCATATAACCGATTTGGTCATGTTGGTCCGTTATATGACGATAAATAGATGTGCCCAAATCAGTAAAACAAAAAATTAAAAACACAAATAGTTGCACAATAGCATACTCCATTTCTTTCCAATTCTATAAAAAATAAATGAATTATTAATTCAAATGAATACTACATATTCTCTACAATTCATTTGTACCATAATAATTGTAGCGATGTGAGCGGTTATTAATGCATAAACTCCACCGGATGCACCAGCCAAAAATATTCGCGGACTCGTTAACGATGTACCCATCGAACCTGCTGCCACACCCGCTAAATAAACTAACGCAACCCGCCACCAATGATGTACTAGCTCCAAAGCAACACCCAGAAATATTTGTATCACTAAATTCATAAAAAGATGCATAATTCCCACATGGACAAACATGTAACTGACAAAACGCCAAGCCTCGAAACGTTTATACGGATTATAAATGAAGAGCGTTGCAGCAGGACCATTTGTACTTTCTCCAATATTTTTGTTGTTGGTAGGATCATCCCTAAAATAAAAAATTTCATTCTAATTAAAATGAAAAGTAATGTAAGTGCAAAAAAGCACTCATTTAATTATGAATTTAAATCTACATACAATAAGGAGATCACGACCTGTGTCCTTTTATATTGAAACGGGTAGTAATAATTTTAAAAGCTATAAGCATCTTTATCCACTACACACACGGAAAAAAAACATGTTAACATGACAGAAAATATCACATATAAGCAATTTAAAATAAATAACTGTGCTTGTTCAGCGACAAATACTACGTCAAGCCAATATCGAGAAACAACAACATGAGTAAAACAAAAGTAAGAATAATAGGGTCAGTATATTGTATGCTACAGAAGATTTTAGACAAATGTTGCCTGTAATTCCTCAATCAACACTAGCGGATGCAATATAACATATGTTACAAAACGATACAAAACGATCGATCGGCTGAGATATTCTTACTTCAATTGCTGCGTTCAATTAGGAACGAAAATGTGCCCATTGGTCTGACCTTAAGACAAACTTTATTGCCTGAGAACATTAAATGAGGAATTGGTTGATGATAAATTATTTCCCAACATTGCCTACTAAGGCAAGTCACTTACAAGTCTATCGACACTGTTTTGAAAGCCTTAGCTACGCTACGCTAATTTCCTTCGATTACGCTGCAATCACCATTAACAAGACTCACTGTGAATCTTTTGACGTGTATTTACATCTAGGTATGCTTATATTTTGTTAGCTATGACTTTTTAAAGTTATCGTTAAATCTAAAATTCGATGTTGTTCCATTACGATACGACAACTTCCGTCAGCTTCAATTCAATTCATTTCGGTCGTTTTATGCTATAAATTATACTTAAGTTCCAAAATTTGAAGTACAAGCATTAGAAATTAAAAAAATTTTCTAACAAAAACCTGCCTCTAAGTCGGTGGTTTATACGTCAGTTATATCTAAATATGGACCGATATTCATAAAACTTTGAATATTCTATTATATGAATATTCTACACCAAATTTTATTTGAACATGTTTTTTAAAAACGGAGAAAATTCCTATCCGGCTGAACAGTTTATATGGCAATTATAGTGGCCAATCCTACAAATAATCAGAGTCCGCTCCCGAAAAATGAACTGCACAGTATGAGCTCGTTCAGTTATTTTGATTTTTTTCAAGTAGCTGAGAAAACTTTTACTAACATAAATAATGACCATCGAAAGCAGAAAAAACTTGATTCCAGATCACCAATTCTAATTTAGAAATTAACATAATATAATGCACTGAAAGATGTTACATCATAAAAACAAAAAAATTATTAACTTTATCAAAGCTTCACCGCAGAATAATCCTTATAACTAAAAACATTCTTTAAAATTAAAAATTTGGATTACATTGAAAAAATTCTACTCACTGAAAATGTATGACATCAATTAAAAACATAATAATTTCTACTAAAGAAAATATAACCATAGTCAATGGTGGTGGGCATATTGACATTTGCTTCTCGTACGCTCCATCTGAAATGAGTAAACATATATGAATTTGAATCATATAAATTGTGTAATACCTTTTATATTCTAATACAGTGCATATTTTAAACAAAATGTAATCCTTGTTTTCTACTTGTGTGGATTATTGGGATTATTCTATATATATACTTACCAGGTTCATCGCCTTCTAATGGCTTTGGTGGAGGAACCACCAAACGGCAGTAACGAGCTAGTACATTTCGAAATATCCACTTATGTTGTAGTGACATACGATAAAACTCCTCAAAATCCAATTGTCCATTGTTGTCGTCATCAGATTTTTTTAAAATCTGAACTGCAATATATTGCGGTATATCTCGGCAAAAACCGGCTTCAATCAGGCCTTTAAGTTCGTGTATGTTAATAAAACCATCACTATCAGAATCATGCTGAAAATAAAAGGAAATTAAAAAATAGGAACAGCATTTCCTGTTGTGCTTAACTCGCACCACACCAACACATTAAAATTATAAAAAAATTTCAATTTTGTGCATTACAATCAATTTGATTTGACGAAACCGTCAGTATTATTCTCACTCAGGGACCGTAACAGGTATTATCAAAAAATAAGACCTTTTAAAATATATATATATATAAAGAAGCAGTAGAAAAGCAGCAGTAGAGAGAGAAAGTTTATATATATATATTATATTATTCAAAAATAAGTATTTAACTTTTCCACGCACAAATAACTCATACAATCTGCTTTTTATTTTAACTCGCGATAATTATTTTTTATTTTTTTAAATGACAAAAGGCTGAAGTGAAAAAAAATAAAATGTTATTATAATTTATATAATATAATAATATATATAACTATCGCCAACGTTTCGAAGTATGATTTACTTATACCTCAGGGGGGAGTATTATTATCAATTAAAAAAAAATTAAAAAAGTGAACTACAACTACTGTAAATCATCATTTTTCAAATATAAAAATTAAACTATTTGTGTGTAACTTATTTTTGAATCTTATAATTTTCATAATTACCGATTTTATTCACACAATTTATAAAATTTATCAAAAATATATAAATTTATAAAATTAGTAAAATTTATTAATTTTTAATACGAATACAAGATCGGATTTGCAATCACAAAAAAAACGAATTATCTCTTTACCTACACCAACCGTTTTATACATTTTATATGAGACTACAAAAACAATTACAATACACAGAAGAGCGTTTTATTTTACTATTTTTAAAAATAAATAGCCTGGCGTGCACTTTTTTTTTGGTTTTGTTTGAAAGTAATACACATTTTGGATTTTTATGTTTTTACGGCAAACATAATTATTTTGATATTTTAAAATAAAAAAAGGCACCATAAATATTTTTGAAAAATATAAAATACATTATATAAGGGATGAATCTTGTTAGAATGACAACTGCATTCAGACAACTTTTTATTGCTGCTTTTTTTTTAAATATTTATATAAAGAGGTTTTCGAACAGAAGTGAAACAACAACAAAAATTTATTTTTTAAATTATTTTAATTAATTGAATTTTTGGCTGACCATACGCTGTTTCGAGTATTGCCAAATACCCTTCATCAGTGGTCTTGGAAATAATTCTTGTATTTAATTATTCGTAAATAATTATTTTTGAGACTGCAAGTACCAGGAATCGAACTCGGGTCCTGCCAAATGTGAAGCTCAGAATCAGCGCACCTTAACCAACTGATCCAAAGCCGTACTTGACTTTTTTGTTCGCATATTTTTGGTGGAGTTTTTGTTATTAACAATTTTACTTGCTGTATTTATATATTAGAACGAAATCATAAACCAGCTGTAGAATAATTGAATTAATTAATTAATTATATTTTTTATTTTTAATTGTTAAATTTCAAAACTATTCTATTCGTAGAGGCATTATTTGTTGCATGATTTGTTCTTTCTTATGTATAGAACCTAATCTAGGAACGTAATGCTGAGAAAGTCATGCTAATTTTACTCCACTAGTCGCACGGGCGAGAACCAATATTTTATTGGCGTGAACCATATTTTTGTGAATAAGTTGTAAGTTTTAATATTTATTATTTTTAGTATCTGTTCTATCAGTTTTACTAGATTTTTACTTGAAAAGTTTGTGCGAACAGTAGAAAATGTCTGCGTTCACTTCTTAATATTTAGATTAAAACAATTAAAATTTATAGAAATCTTAAATTTATGAGCCTGTAGGATACCTCCCTCTGCGTTTAATAACCTCTTTGCATGAATACAACCATTTTTGCAGTATTCTGTGCGTTTATTTTTAGCCATTCTTGCTTGATGACGTTTCTTAACATATCCTTGCTGGAAATCATGTGCTGGCGAATCTGATTTTCCAAATAAACACACAGATGTTCTATGGGACTAAGGTCTCCTGATTTTGGTAGTATTTGCAGTTGCCTGGGAGTACGGTTTAGCAGCCAAATCCGTACGATCGCTTAGAGTCGTTGTGTCTGCTGAAAGAAAAATATCTCAAACTATAAAATTCTGTCATTTTCTTTCAAATTTGTTTTTAGTATATATGTATACTAAATATGGTGATGGTGTTTGCCAGCACCATTACTTGCTATACACCCCCAAACTATTACGCCTCCATCACCATGTTTCTTCACACAAGTTTTCTATCTTTGATTCCAAATTCCAATTCTCATCGGAGAAAATAACTCTTTTCCAGAACTCTATAGATTTATTTACATGCTCTCTTGTAAAGCTAAATCATTTTATTATATTTTATCTGGATATGTAATCCGAGTATAATACTTGCTTTTCTTCAAAATTTTCCGCATATTATCAGGACATATATTTTTTTTCAAGTATTTCGGCAATATGTTCAGCTAGTTTGAAGGCTGTTACTCTGTTACTCTTACACTTTCATCTGGTTGAGTATGCTACGTCTTTCTCTATTTGATAGAATTGAGAGGCGGCTAGTGCG
The DNA here is from genome assembly GCF_002237135.1 of Teleopsis dalmanni. Lineage (NCBI taxonomy): Eukaryota > Metazoa > Arthropoda > Insecta > Diptera > Diopsidae > Teleopsis > Teleopsis dalmanni. The sequence continues at coordinate 115,041,787 of NC_051846.1, read as the reverse complement.
AGGTTTAGACACGTAATTACCAATATCTTTAGCAATTTTTCGTTGGCTTACGTCATCTTTCCAAAATTTAACATTTATCTGTCATTCACTTACACTAATTTCACGTCTTTTATTTTCCATTAAAAAAAAATGTACTATTTATATAAAAAAATATTTTTGAATGATTAATTTTTAGACTCTTTAGGGAGACAACATTTAAGGACACATTTATGGTTGCAAGCGAATTTAAATTAAAGTTATATCTAAATATTAAGAAGTGACCGCAGACTTCTTCTGCTTCAAAAATTGTTGCTTTTGCATATAATTGTGTTTGATTTTTTTTTTAAATAACTGTTAATTTTTTATGTTGGAAATTCAATGTAGTTTCTTTGGTTAAAATAAATCAGAAAACAAAAATCAATTTGAGTAAAAATTAGAAAAGTTATGCAAACTTCTTCTACTGTGTGTATATTATTAGACCTTTTCTTTTGTAAGCATATCACAAAAAAACAACCAAGCCAACAAACACTTTTGGCTTATTTAGTCCACCCTTTTTGAAACTGCTCAACTAGTTAGTAGATCAAATCGCATGGTTGCCAAGACTAAAAATTCGTGTATTGTGAACAATTTTTGGAAGTACGTACAAATATTTGACAAATAATACTTAAGTATTATAAAAGCCTGAAAACACAAATTATATTCATAGTCATTTAAAATATAAATTATTCTTACCCATAATTGCAAAAAATTATTCATTTTCGAAACTTTAACTTTAAATTTTATTACGGTTCTTCCAAAGTTACCATCAAAAGTAGTGCTTATTTTATGTTGTTCTTTTGAGCCATGCTTACAAAAAAAGCCTATTTTGTCAAACAATCAAATATTACAACAACAACAACCTCCACAAGGTTGCCTTGTTGTGGTTTTTTTACCAAACATTCAAATTAACAAAAACACGAGCTATCAATTACAATAATTTACCTATCTTGCTTTTTTATCAAAATCGAGAAGTATGAAGTATGTTTATACTTTGATCCGAACTCAAAAGTAAATAAATTTGTTTTTAACTAACAAAATCCATCTATTTGTTTACAGTCAACGAAATCTAATGTATAAAAGACTCGTGTTAGTGTTTAAACTCCTCCGAAACAGCTCGACCGATTTTCATAAAACTTATATGTTTGGTAGGTATGAGGATAGGCCGTAAAGTATATTTCATACCGCTTAATTGATTTTTTTAATAAAAAATGCTCTTATGCTCTTATTGTCATACTCTCAAAATCAAACAAGTATCAGCCGGGACGTGTTGCGTATCAGGAAAAATGCAACTACGAGAAATGAGAGATCAACAGAACCACTGAACGGCTTGCTCATCGGCACGCATGAAGATACATGGATTATTGAATTATTAAAGTGACAATCACGCTATCGTTATCAATCCTGATAAAACGACAGCTGAAGAGGATTTGCGTAGATTAAATGCGACAAAACGGATATTGCATAAATATTAAACACTTTTAAGAGATTAAATAATAAATATGTACGTTACTTTAATGAAATACATTGAATTAGGAAAACAAGTGAATGGTGTTTTTTTTTGTTTTTATCGGGGGTCGTCATCTACTGCGTTCAATTCCTATTTCTATCATAGAACCCATCCACACACATTTACAATACATTCGTATCTTTTACTTTAAAAAAATAATCACTAGAAATAATTTATATGGCAAAACAACGTTTGCCGGGTTATCTGGTATTCAAATAAAAATGCAACCATGAGAAAAAGGAAAAACGAAATATTTGTCAGATATAAGAATTGGAACGGTAAAGGTTGGGTGAAAGTAATACACTGCTAAAGAACGATATCGAAAAAAAGAGAAGGGAAGAAAAAAGTCTGTTCAGGCAAAGAAAGAAGGAAGCAGAAAGACGGCAGTACGGAAAACTTAAGAAACTGGCTCGACAATTTTACAAAAAAATCAAGTGCCTGACAATTATAAATCCGGAGTCAATGCTTGCAAAGATAAAAATGGAAATCTGGTGATAGATGTCTAAGGCTTTACCAAAGTTGATCCTACAAACTGCGCTAATTATCGCGAGATCAGTATAAAGCTCTTTTAAACATACTATTCACGGTAATTCAAATCCTAAAGAAGACCCCTAGAAAAAAATGACATAAGCCATCAATTTGTCGATTTCAAAACCGCTTTTAACACTACGACGAGAACCATTCTATATGCCGATATGTCTGAATTTAGTATCCCAGCAAAACCTATAACTTATATTATGTTTAGCGACATTACTACCTCTGTCAGAATTAAGAATAACCTCCCCGAAATCGAATCCTTGTCGGTTGATTGCTTCAAATTAATCTGATCAGATGTAAACCAACATTTTTCAACATAACATTAAGCAGAATTTAATTTTAATAGAAACAGCATTTAATTTTGAATTAAACTACTAGCAAAATCGTAGCTTTTAACGAATTACATCTTTTAAATTATTTTCCGCATATAAAAAATATATTGCTGTGAATATGGAATCTAAGCAATCTTAGAATTAGTTTACTAAGGGACATGTTATGCAGTGTCTCGGGCACGGCATGAGTACAATTGTTGTTGTTTTCAATGCAAAGGCAAAGGCAAAACAGTGTTGTTAAGTAATAAATTTCAAATTTTGCGCCTTTTAGGAGCAAATTACTACAATTCTAATACGTTTTGGAGAAAAAATGGCAGTAAGCAACACAGCCTCTTTTTATAAATCGCTAATAATATAATTATTACACTTTCCAGTTTTAAAGACAGGCGTAAATACTGTTAACAATTATTGTAACATTATTACAGCCTCTATGAGTTTTTTCTTGCTAGTTATTTTTAATGGCAAATTGAAAGTATGCATATCTAAATTTCCTTTCAAATTTAGGCACAGCCAAAAAGTATCAAAACATTGTAAAAATACGAAATTGGCAATACTGATGTGACACTCTGCATAACAGGCATAGCCCGAAAGAGCGTACCGTGCCTGAGACACTCTGCATAACATGGCCTTAAGAATGTTAGTTTAGTTTGGAAATAAGATTGTATTACGTTTTATTATTAAAGGAAATTGTGTATTTGCATTTGATAAAATTGAGAACAGTAAAAACGGTTATTTAAAACTAGAGCCGACTATTTAATTATTTATCGGTATCCAGCGATCGCGAACGACTACGTCGATTTATGAAAAAAAAAAACGTACGCAACAATATTAATAACTGAGAAAAGTGCATAAACATTTTGCATATTAATCATTAATTCATTAATTTCAATCAAACCCATTTAACTTATATATCTACGAGTATTACATAGCAGACCTAAAACAGGGTAAAAGGGACATTAGTGTTACCTATTCAATCCGTCTCATAAAAAATGTTGCAATAAATAAAATTTTATGACAGAACTCGGTGCTTAATTTCACAAATAAGAGTATCTACTCTTAATAAGATCAGAGATAAATGGTTTTTGAATGGAAATTATATCAGCTGAAACAAACATTAAGCAATCACATGACATTTGTTCTTCGAATTCAACTTGAGTTGTTGATGTTTTTATTTTGTTTTGCGTTGCGTTGCGTTGTGTAAACTCTGCCATAACTAATAACTTTTTATGCGTTCTGTCGTTTACATTTTTCTACGTATGCAACGTTTATGGCAACTAATTTAGCTTTAAACTGAAAAATCAGAGAACGCACTTGTATTAATCGATGATTTCTAAAATAATTGTTCATTTTACATTGCTTTTCATCTCATGTTGTTTATATTATTCTACAAAAGGACGGGTTAATTAAAACATAGAGTTAACTTACCTTATATGGATTTTAATTTCAAGTTTGTTGCCTTGTTTTGCTCAGCAAAAAGCATTTTAAGGAAAGATTCAGAAAATCAAGATATGTTAAATGCTTTATATTTAAATAAAATAAGTTTAATACTTTATTTTCAATGAAATAAACTTTTATCGTGATTTAATAAATTATACAAAGTTATAAGTATGCATTTACATTTAAAATATCATAAATCACAAGACCAATATCTTAAAAAAAAAAAATTTGAATTGTATTCACAGATTTCACTTAACTGATTGTAAATACAAACAAAAATAATTTTTCTTTTTAAAACATTCTTTGAGGAAAAAAAATATAAAATTTATATCAGATGAACCTTAACAGCATTAACTATTTATTTACCACAAAAAAAAACCTGAAGTAATAGGGTAAAAGGAGATAGACAGGCAGAGGTAGAAAAATGTAATATTTTTTAATTAATTAAATTTTAATACGAAAACGGGTAAATTAATTATAAATAGAGACATTGTGTCACATTAAGTTGGTTTTCAGAATTATTTTTATATTTTTCACTTCTATTCCAGCCTTAAAATATTTCAATATTTGAATTTATATTTTATATTCGAAATACAATATACATATATTTATATATTAAGCATTTAAATATTTGAATTAATTACAATATACATACATATATAGTGTGTATACATATTATTAATATTAGTCAATAGAATTATTTACAGATATAAATATTTTAACATATTCTTGCAAATTATTTCACCTCAAAAAATACTGAAGCTTACTACGAAATACTCTGAGGCCTTTCTAAAGTGTTAGAATTCATATAGAACAAAATATGTGATCAATTGGTAATATTTTGTGCGTAAAATTATGTTTTCTTAATTAAAATATTAATTAAAATTTTTGTTATAAATACGTGTTAAAACCTTTTGCTCGCGAACACAACAGAGAGTTTTGTATGTATTTGTATATTTTTTGTGAAAGCAACCGGTTATTTTGAGAAAGTGCACAATAAATCGCCATTCAATACGAAAAATGTTAGAACATTTTGTCAAAATTTAGCTTAAATATAGAGAAAATAGTTCAATTCACTCATCAAGAGATTAAAAAGTTAAAAAATTAATAATGTAAAATTTTATAGATATTATCTTCCCCCTGAGTGCACTACACTTTATGGACGAATAGTAATACGAGGATGAAGGGCAAGGTAAAGTTTGATTAAAAACGTTAAGATAATGATTGCTAATCAGTGAGTCATTCTTATGCGGTTTACATAAATTTTTTCGTCACTTACGCTGTCGAAAATTGAACGAATTTTGCGCTTTTCCTCGGAATCTTGTTGTGAAAGCGTTCGATTTAGCGGTATCTGCTCCATATCAATAGTGTCCTGCCGACAGGTCGGAGGGCGTTGTGTATGTCGTTCAATTGGCACCTGAGGATAGAGACCATTTTCCGCATTCAATTGTTGCTGTTGACTTTGCTGACGAACCGTTTTTGTTGTCATATCTCTACGGATATGTTTCGAATATGTTATGATGAAATTGTAGAAGGATTTCTTAACATTTACTTACAAATTTAATTCAAATTCTTATATTTGTCTGTGAACTTGAGTCGCAATAATATTTTGCTTTATATATTTTAAAGGTATTGTTTATTTATCTTGTACGATTATTTGATTCAAAACTGCTATTTTCCTAAGACACAAAATATGCATCACAAAACACTTGTTATAGAGCTATTGTCGGTTTATTTGCAAAATAGCTTAACGGGCAACAGCCACAAACGAACAAAAGCAAAACAAACTGACTAAATTCAATTCTATTGACATGTCAAATTAATAGCAAAGAACACCGCAGAAGAACGGAAACGCTGCTGTGAACTAAAAATAAAAGTACTTACTTTTTATCCAATATACCTCAAATTGTAATGAAAAACGCAAAAATGATAAATTTTCTCAGTAATTTTTATCATAATTATTGTTTTTTAATTATTTATCGTAATTGAAATATAAGTTTATGTTGTTTACATAAAAATTTTTTATTTATGTTAAGATAAATTCATGTCATAGGCCATGAGGGAAATAATAAATTATGTCGGTATGGCAGCGAATGTTGGTATTTAACAGAATTTCAAGTAGGGTAAATCAGATAAAAATTAGATAAATTAGGTGTTACCATTGTGAAAATTTTATAATATGTTTAATAAATAAAATTTGGAAATTTTAACTAAAAATAATAAATAAGTGTAATAAATAAATATTTACATAAGTGCAGTTCAAAAAATCCCTAGGAAATTTCAATTTACTTTACCTCAATTTACTTTACCTCAATTTACTCGAGCTCGCATACAGCGTTTTATCATATAACTGATTGCATTCAAAAACAGCAACTTGATTAGGACCATGTTAAGGTGCGGTCACATTGCATGCGAATTTTGTCATGCGTGTGAAATGTAGGTAGCCATATGTGTGTGGTAGCTGGTAGCTAAGAACTATTCGCGCGATGTGTTGTCTCTCTCGTGCGAACATTTGATTAAACAAAAAAATTTGTTTGAAATTCATCTGTTCATGAGAAATCGAAGGTGGAAATGAAAATATATTGCAATTTGTTTATTTCATTGATTAAGGATAATAAGGAAAATGAATAAACAGTGTTGTAACAAATTTTCCGCTAAATACAGTATACAATCTGCTTTCAAAATAAATAAAACAGAACTGTTAATTTAAATACAATGTAACCGCAGTCATATGACGAATAGTTATGGCAATTTCAAGTTTTTTTTTCATGGCCAAAGAATGAAAAGCAAGATGAATCGAAAGCAATGATCGGAAACTCCGCTCATCTTAAGCGTAACGAAGAGAAATTGCTATGAAATTTTATTTTTTTTATTGTTACGGCACACGATTTTGGATAATGGATCTTACCATGATAACGTCAAGTCACTCTCTTTTGGAGTTGCAGTACAATAGTTTGTTAATACTTGCTATATTTATGTCTGCTATGTTTAAATTTTAGTAAAGTATAATACTTGTGTATACCTTTTTGCATATGTGTACATTATGAATACAGAATTAAAAGAAATTGTAAAAATGTAAGTTTCAAAACAAAAAACTGAAATTTTTGTTTTTTCCCAATTTTCAAATTTATAAAACTTTTAAATTTTGTTTGAGTCTTTGTTTACATATGATTTTTAAAATATGATTGAAATATTCGTTAGAATTTCCAACGAAGCTTCACAATAGTTCCCTTATTGCGTTGGAAACACTATTTTTTTACTGGCCGATGTGTATACCTATACTGGCCGAAATAGAAAACATAGTGTTGTTGTTTTGTGACATTTCGGCCAGTATAGGCCAGCAACTTGCTGTTATTTGCCATACTTGTGACCTACTGAATAGGCCTATAGTGTACTGTTTTGTATTTTTGTTAAAAAGAACTCTAAACCAACAGTACACTAAGTAAAGTTCGAAAAGCAAATACAGTCTAACCTCTAACCGAAGTCGTCTTTACCTGCAAAACACTTCGTTATAGAGGCTAAACAAATTTTTTTTGTTTGGTTTTTTTTTTGTATGTATTTGTTTTAAAAATATATTTAATTCATGTTTATTCATGGAAACATACAAAAGATTAAAAACAATCATATATTGGTTTGTATTAAAAAAATTATTTTTATTAATACTTTTTAATTTATTATTATAATTATTATTAGTCGTAGTTTTTCTTTTAGAGTAGCAAAAAAATACTCCCAACTTTCGTGTGAAAACATGTGAAGCAACATCAATGCTGTTAAAATCTCCAAAAATAGGATGAAGGAAATTCTAAGTTGTGTCGATAATGTATTGATGTGTCGATACGTGTTGATAAATGGTGCAGTGCAAAATGTGTGCAGTGCAAAAAATCCCAAAAAATCTCCCATTTGGTTTAGCATCATATTTTGACTTCAATACTTTTGTTACATATTTTGCGATGGCAGAGAACGCAGAAATCGATAAAGTATTTTTATTTGCGCAATTTGGCAAATTAATGGAATTATATAGTCAGCATAATAAATTGAAAGAGAGATTCTTAAAAGAATATCCAAAGGTAATTATAAAATAATTTCAGTAAATAACATAAATTATCAGTTTGACTATTTAGCGCGAGCTTTTATGCCAAAATGGATATAATTCGGCAATATTTAGAGCTGTTGTGGAGAAAGATAATTCAATCATAAGAAAACATTTAAGGCTTACAGTAATAGCATTGGAAAGAGTTTTCAATTACGGTGCAAGGTTTTTAAATACTAAAACGGGATGGAATGACCGGTTTATTATTACTGTATTTTTATATTGGCTTGGCTGTGGTGCAAGCTATCGTGTAACAGGAGCTTCGTTTGGAATTTCGAGATATACTGTGCGGGATATTGTTTACAAGTGCTTGAAAGGGTTCCTTTCATTAAAGTCATCGGTTATTAAATATCCAGCTGAAAGTGAGTGTGAAAGCATTTCTACAAAATTTAACCAACGAGCCGGTACTACAATTTTCAATCGTGCATTAGGTGCCATAGATGGAACACATATACCAATAGCTGTGCCTGTACGACTTCGTGATCAATACATGAACCGAAAGTCATTTACATCAATCAATTTACAAGCTGTATGTTCCAGTAATAAGGAATTTTTATCTATTTGTGTTGGTTTCCCAGGATCGGTGCACGATGAGCGGGTTCTACAAAGCAGTGAATTATTTAATTTGCAAAATTTTCCTCCACCAGGCTACTACCTGCTAGGCGATAGTGGATACTGTTGTCGGACTAGTCCAATAGCAATTCTCACTCCATATAAAAGATTGCAGCCGTTAACAGCAAGACAAAAGAAATTTAACGAGCTTCATAGTAAGGCTCGTACTGTTATTGAATGTACATTTGGTGCATTGAAAATACGTTGGCGCTCAATTTTTGATAAAGTTCTTAGGTTAAATCTTGAACACTGTGTTCAAACAATAGCTGTGGCATGCATTATGCATAATATATGCCTGAATGATGGACTTGATCTGATTGAAGTAAATAACATCGTGGAGGATTGTCATTATGAAGGAGTTGCTACTGAGAATGAAAATATTGATGCAATTTCTATGCGCGATGAAATTGCAAACAACATTCATATGTAATTGAGTTATAAATTTTAATAAAAAAAACCTATTTTATTAAATGCATGTATATATATATATATACATGTATATACATGTATTAAAGATATTTTAAATACACTTATTTTTTTTAGTTAGAAAAATTTATTTAAAATTAATTACTTAAAGCTATCTTATAATTAATTAAAGCTACTTATAATATTTATTAAAACTACTTAAAAGCTATCCTATAATTAATTAAAGCTACTTATAATATTTATTAAAACTACTTAAAAGCTTATAAACTTATAATATATAAACTTATAAACTTAAACTTATAATATTTATTAAAACTACTTAAAAGCTATCTTATAATTAATTAAAGCTACTTATAATATTTATTAAAACTACTTAAAAGCTATCTTACAACTAATAGGGCCCTTACTCAGAATCGGACGATTGGAATTCGATTTGTGTGGCAGCCGAAATATAGTGAGTAATGGCCCGTGCTGCCTTCCTTATCGCCTTGTCCGTTTTTATTGAAGGAGACTATAAAATTTCGCCTCGTTGGCCCCCTGCTGGATGAAGGCGAATTTCGGCCGGATGAAGATGGCTGTGAAGCAGTGTGTGATGAAGACGGCTGTGAAGCAGGGTGAGATGAAGACGGCTGTGAAGCAGGGTGTGAGGATGCGGTATACTGCGATGAAGCCAAAGGTGATGCGAATTCAGTTTCAATCCTTGGATTCCCTTCACTGTTAATTACAACAGGTGGATTGAAATTGTGGCGCTGACTGCAATACTCATGAAGTTGGCCATAAAACGGCCAATTTATTGCATTGTCAGCGCCTTCGCCGCCTTTACCTGTCGGTGGATTTCTGAGACTCTAAAAAATAAAGTATTATTATTATATTGTCATATTCAAAACAAATTCATTTACCTTGTATTTTCCCAATAAATTGAACCACCGTTTTTTAAGGGCGGTCCAATCATCATTGGATCCACATCGCTCACCAACGAGCCTGTAAAATAAAAATTTATTTTTTAATATATATTTAATGGCAACATAGGAAACAATCTAAAAATTTCGTAAATTAATAAAGTTGATTTATTTTGGAAAAACTGGACTTATTAACATTAAATTATGTTGGTATTATTGTTAATAATAATTTTTATAATTAATAATTTGAATAACTTACTCCCAACATTCCCTAATATTTGTTCGCTTCTGAACAAACACGTCTTCCAGCCCTATGCGAGCCTGAATGAACGCCTCCACCATTGCGTTATCCCCTATAATTAAGAAATACGTTTATTCATGTAAAATATAAATAAAATTAATAAAATAAATACTTACATTTTCTATTGTAAACGCGCTTTCTAGACATTTCTAAAAATTTTACATACAATAACAATATTTTAAGTTGCAAAATATAACCACAATTCAAAAATTTTGAATATTTTGAATAAAAACAAAATTTTGCAAACGTCAAAACTTAGCAAAACAAGATTGCCATTTCATTGAAAAGAAATTGACTTTGTTTTTTGGAATCAGCCACTATAATAAAATTTTATCAAAGAAATGTTTATAATATTAAATAAAAGTAATTAAAATTTTAGAAAATACAAATATTTACAGAATTTATTGCAAATGTTTATAAATAATGAAAAATATATGCACAAAGTGATCAAGTTTTCGGTTAAAAGTTTTCTAATAACGATGATTAATTTTTTTTAATACAAATAAAACGAAACGTTTTAATAAAATTATTTTTTATTGTCATTTTCTATATTCTTATATTTATTTGAATTCAATTATGAAAATATTATCTTATGAAAATACTAAAATGGCAACCCTGGCGATTTAGTCTCGACTTAGCCACCTCGAAAATATGCTAAGTATCGACACATCAATACATTATCGGCACAACTTAGAATTTCCCTCATTTAGAACGCAACTTAGCCTAACTCGCACACGTCCTTAGTCACAAAAATTTTTACGTCTTTTGTTTTAATGCAAAACTCCAGTCATCCGTTAAAATCATATGTGCATTTCGTTTACTAATAAATTTAGAAATTCATAAATACCATAAATAAATTAACTTATATTTATATTAAAATAAAAATGCTTACCATTGCCCTTCTAATATTTTTTTTGTTGTCTTTTATTTAAATGATTTAATTTTTAGTGCTTACAAATTTTATATAATAAATATATAATATATATATTAATTTTATTTAAATGATTTAATTTTTAGTGCTTACATATTTTATATATTAATGCCAAAAAAAAAATTTATTATTTTTCATTTATTTATTTGAATATATCATTTTGCATTTCTTATTTATCAAACAGTGCGATAAAAATCTACTAGGGTTAATTTAATCCAGAAGAAATAATACGTATTTTATGATTGTAAAAAGAACATATACATTATCGGTATACACTTTTTCATTGGTAAGTACAACAATTTTGTCTATGTGTTTTTATAAACGAGTTCTTATATATATGTTTCATTATTTTACAAAGGTTGGTAAAGTATAAAATAACTAATACAGTATCTCGTTTTTCATTAATAATAACAATAATTTTGTATGCATATTAAACTGAACAATGCCAGGAGGCCCCTTTGGGTCGTCGTACTATTAATGCAACAAACATGCGAAATAGTAGATCAGTAAGAACACACGAACATGTGCAGGTGTGCGAACAAATTCGCAATTGCTTAAATCTCAAATACAGCTGAACGAAATCAACAACAATAATTAGAATGGACACAAGCGCGACGATTCGTAATTAACGCATGCAGAGCAAATGACCGACTACGGCAATAAATACATCGAGAACTTTCATTCACTTTGTTCCTTCGTCTTTCATTCGAGTAGGAGCCAGATATTGAATATTCCGCACATCCGACACATCAACATGAGTCAGCCGAAACGTTCAGCGTATCAGGAAAAGTGCAACTACCAGAAATGAGGGACCAATAGAACCACTGAACGGCTTGCTCACAAGCGCGACCATTCGTAATTAACGCATGCAGAGCAAATGACCGACTACGGCAACAAGTACATCGATAACTTTCATTCACTTTGTTCCTTCGTCTTTCATTCGAGTAGGAGCCAGATATTGAATATTCCGCACATCCGACACATCAACATGAGTCAGCCGAAACGTTCAGCGTATCAGGAAAAGTGCAACAACAATAATTAGAATGGACACAAGCGCGACGATTCGTAATTAACGCATGCAGAGCAAATGACCGACTACGGCAACAAGTACATCAATAACTTTCATTCACTTTGTTCCTTCGTCTTTCATTCGAGTAGGAGCCAGATATTGGATATTCCGCACATCCGACACATCAACATGAGTCAGCCGAAACGTTCAGCGTATCAGGAAAAGTGCAACTACCAGAAATGAGGGACCAATAGAACCACTGAACGGCTTGCTCATTGGCACGCATGAAGATTCAAACCTGTTCCTGAAGTCCATTCGCATATTTAATTCATGCTTTCAAATGATGCTTCGTTCGGATCAACAAAAATCGTCCAAAACACTGCGGCAAATGGTCAACGATTCAATTCAACGTTTAAAATCAAAGATTAAATGTACCACAAAGTAGATTCATTGCTGCCAATGAAATACGAACCACATAAATATACTTCATATGCGTTGAGGACATCAATTGTGTGGATGCACGTTGCGGTTACAATAACATTAATTCGCCATATGCCAGGCGCATCGTCGGCGAACTAGATAGATGCCCTATTGAATGAGTACAATGGAAAATAATCTGTGTAAAATTTTAGTTCAATTGAATAAGTTAAAATGGCGCCCCAAGAGCCCCAAAGATTGGAAAATAACCATTTTTTCCATAAAATTAGTATTTGATTACTTATATATCCGACATATTTAATTTCAAATAAAAACTGTCTAACTAAAAGTTATAGATCTATTAAAAATAAACAATTTACTCATACAAAGTTTTCCTGTATTTCTAATATTTATTGAATAGAAGAAAAAATTAGCTGAAATCACCCGACTGCTAGCTTTGCAAGCGCTATGAATGTAATTTTCCGGTTCAGCTTTACAAAAACTGCTGTAATTTAATATTTCTTCTAATAAAAAGGTACTTATTCTAGTTTTTTCGGTATAATTTTTTAATTCTAATTATTTTACTGGAACAAAGTTTATTAGAATTTGGAAAATCGTTAATAAATCGTTAACAATTTTTACTATTTACTGTTTTTGGATTTCGTTTTTGGTAAAATTGATTTAAAGTCCAGCATTAGTTTCACTCCTCGCTCTGCCGTATCATTTATCAATGTTGGATTATATATATATTATATATAACGGATTATATGTTAACACATGTCACCCATTAATAGTTTAATTTATTGTAATTTTTTTTTTTTTTTTATTTATATTTAAAAAAAATGAAGAGTTTAAATTTACAACAACTAGTCATATTGACTAACAAGAGGGTTTTTTTATCACAAGTAAGTTTATCTAAGTCTATCTAGGGTGAGCATATAGATACGAACTAGTCATCTCCTTGCTGGTTGAAACGCCTCAAAAGGTCATTAGGTTTGAAGCGGCATAAGCGTCTGTGAGTGACATCACAAAGTAGCGCTGGAATGGTGCTGTTTAAGTGTTGTCTCAGCCTGTCATAGTGTTTTTTAGCAGCCTTCTGAATTTCTTGCTTGACAGTAGATATTTCAAGGTCACGATGTAGATCAGAATTTCGCACGTACCACGGAGCGTTAACTGCATCCCTGATTGCTTTGTTTTGAAATCTTTGCATCATATCTATTACATGTTTTTTCGCACAACCCCAGATTTGGACACCATAGAGCCAGACCGGCTTGAAGACTTGTTTATAGATCATAAGCTTGTTTTGCTGAGATAATTTAGATCTCCTTCCAATAAGCCAAGTTAACTTTTTGTATCTTAATTTATTGTAATAATGTGTTTAATATGTTCTCATATCTAGCGTTTAAAAAATTGATTCCTCTTTTTTATATTACCGCCACTGGCATATTTTTCTATAAACAATGATTGTTAGGTGATGTGGCACTGCGACCGTTGGGTCTATTGTGCCCTAATCCATGATGGATTGTGGAAATTTCATGCATTTCCAATAGGAATATGACTCCAGCCTAATGATTAAAACCAAGCAATAAAGTTGGATTTTTGGTAAAAAATGCATGATTTTTAAAAAATTTTGCACCAAAATCTAAAAAAATATCAATATTTTTGATGAAAGTCAAAAATATCTTATTTGGTTTTGAAATATAAATGGCGGTTTGCCGCCTGCCTTTCTTCTACTCCGTATCTGGCGCTGTGGAGATTTACGTTTATGTTAAAATAACTGAATTTTTGGTAAAAAACCAACAACTTCTAATGAAAGTAATATGGAAAAACTGTGCATACGATTTTCTTAATTTTGATCAATTTGGAAAGGTCATAATTTGTCTTTAAAGGAAAAATAATTTCATTGCAATCGAACTTTTACACACGATGATGTATGAGTTGGAGTTAAGTAAGGGAAATAAAAGGATTATTTTTACCAGTTTTTTATGAGAAATGGAAAATACTCGGTTGACGTTTTAAAATTGTATTTTGTGAAGTATTTCTCAGCATTTTGCATTTTTTACTTTTTTCAAATGTGTGATCTAGAGGGAGTTAAGATATATATTGATTTTTAACATGATTTTGTGCGAAGTTCACATATACGATTTTTCTAATTTTTGCTTTAATTGAAAATTTGTTTTATTGCCTTTCAAATTTATGTACGTGCATGTCAATCGAACTCTTATATGTTTTTTAATAATTTTTTAAGTAAAAAAGTCAGTCTTTAAAAAATTTGTTATTTTATTTTTTGAATATCTTCGCTACTACGCAACATTCATTTATGAGATATATACCAAATGAAAGATAATTGAAGTTTCTATCTAAACAACATTTTTATTTGGTAAAAAATCTTAAATTTAACTAATTTTGACAAATTAATTAACTTAGAAAAAATTCGTGTTCCAATTCCCGTTTGGTCCTCCGGCGTCCCACAGTGCGACAAAACAAATATTAGGCGGTCAAAATTCGATATATGGGTCATTCCTTTACAACTCGGACACCTTTTTGACATCATGATCTCCGATTTGTCTGAAATTTTTTTTATAAGCTCCTTTCATAAAATAAGAAGACCCGTATTTCGGGAAAAAATTTTGTGATTTTTTTCCTAGGACATATGGACCCATAGGGTTTTGAGAATTGGCATAGTAAACACATTTTCAAATGGCTATATCTCAAGTTCTATAAAAGGTAGAAACTTGAAACTTACAGCGTTTCAAAGATAATTGATTGAACTTTTATGAAATTGTTTAATCAATTAAAATTGTGTATATTTAAGTACTAATATTAACTATTAAATTTCAAAAAAAAAAATTTTTTCTCAAAACTAAGCTAAATTTTCATATTTTATATTTTATTTAGATTCAGTTTTATATTTTACTATGAAATAAAAATTGTCGAGATACCATCTTTTTTTGAAATTTTTTAATATTTTTTTTTCTCCCGCAAAACACATCAAGCACATGCGTACTACATTTTCATTGAATGAATTTTCAAAGATAATACTACATATATTCTTATATAATATTTTTGATTTCGATTAGTAATAAAATTCTACATAAAACCCAAAAATTTCAGGACGATATTGTAATTAGAAGTACTTTTAAAAATTAATTTATCCTTCATATCACACCAAACACATACACACGATTTTTCAGTAAAAAAAAAGGCATATGTCACACAAATTTTTTTTTTTATTTTTGATTCAAATTAATATATAAATTCTACTTCAAAAATAAATATTTCCATTGTGATATTCATTTTAGAATTAAAAAAAATTAATTAATCAGGCGTCCTTCACATTGCTCATACGCACCATAGCACCATTAGATCAATTTTCGAAGAAAAACTATACAAAAATGTTTACTTTTTATTTCTTAATTAAATGTATACATAAAACATAACCTTTTAAATTAGTTCTGCATCATTTTTGTTTTTAAATGATGAATTTTAACATAATTAAACCATTTAATAAACTTTTTTCTTATATAGATGAATTAAAAAGTTAATTAGTTTCATACTAGCCGAACTACCTAGAAAAGTGCAGCACATAATCACACCTACCTTTTTCGGTGAAGTGTTATTTTGCTACAGTTGGAAAAATATTCTGCCCAGGTAAGGAATATTGAGGAAATAAACTGTAAATTATTCGATATGCCAATTCTCAAAACCCCATGGGCCCATATCTCCTAGGAAAAAAATCACAAAAAAAACCCGAAAAGGAGCTCATAAAAAACATTTCAGCCAAATCGGAGATTATGAGGTCATTTTTTGCCAAAATCCGTCCGGTTTGTAAAAGAATCATCCATATTCGGAAGAGTGTAATATGCAATTTTCTTAAAAACCCTTCAAAGTATGCGAATTATATGAAAGGTCACACCCAAAAGGCCGCGTACTGCAGAGCGGCGAATAGTACGAGGAGCTTTACATTTACAATTTACAATTAAATGCATACAATTAAATGCCGATATTGTCCGGGGAGTTTTACGTAAAGCTAAGCATCTAAAAAGATTAAAATTAAAAAAAACACCGCTAAATAAATAAAGATTCTCGTCAAGTCAGATGAAAAACGTTTCAATTCGGATAGACCTGATGGTTCTAATTACTATTTTCATGATATTCAAAAAGAGAACACTTCCTGTCCCACCACCGCAGCTGTGAGAAAGTTGTTATGATATGGGGCAACATATCATATTATGGAACATGTAAGCTGCAAGTTGTCTCCTCTAAAATGAATGCAATGCATTACAAAGTCCTGCTTGAGAAAGCGTTTCCTGATGTAAACAACATTTTCCAACATTGGAAAACAACATTGGACTTTCCAGCAGGATTATGACCAAATCCATACAGCTCGTATAGTACAAAGTTGGATTTGGCAGAAAAATGTAATTTCACTGGACTAGCCACCTTATTCTCTTGATTTGTATATAATCGAGAATGTATGGGGATGGCTGACAAGAAAAGTGTATTAGTGTGGAAGACAATATGAAGACATACATTAACAGATGCCATCAACACAGTCTGTAGCGAAGTATTTTTAAATTACATCAAGGCACTATATGACTCTCTTCCTAATAGGATGTATGAAGTCATTTCCAAAAATTGTGGCTCCACACATTATTAAAATAATTTAATTATGAACATTAATAATAAGTATGCCTTAAAATTCACGAAAATTTAGTGATCATCTCTTGATCACAGAGCTCGCGAAAAATAGGAATATTTAAAAAAAACTATATTAATTTGAAAAAAAATTTTTTTTATATCAATACAAACTAAACAAAAAATATTTGTCTATTGGTTTACTTTGTTTGACTTAGTAAAATGATTGTGTATTCGTAACAAAAAATTTGTCCACACTATGGAAAAATAATAATAAAAAAACAGTAATTTTATTTGTTAAGTTCAAACAAAAAATTAAAAATAAAAATTAAAAAATTATAGTTTATTTATATACAACAGATATGTCGGGCTATTTCGTAACCGCAAAAAAAACAAATATTTTTCAAATCATATTTTGTTCAAATTATATTTTTTTATTCTATAAACTCTAACAGTTATAATTTCATTTAACTGATTATTTCCAACCCATTCTTCTTCCACGAAATTTTCTGATTGAATACTCATTCATGAGTACAGCAAACTTTAGAGATTACAACTATTTTCTGGGAAAAAAGTTTATTTGAGTTAATCTTTAAAAGTTCCACAACGTCTTTACTTCTTAGCTTCAACAGCATTTCAACTCTTTAACCAAGGTGCAGTGCCCTCTCATTTTTGCTTACCAAAATAATACTCTCATTTTATATGTATTTGACATCGAAAAATTGCGTAGGAAATGTTGTCAGAGTGATATTTTTACAATTGAAATAAAAAATTTTGACTTAAATAATCTCTAACTGATATATTGTTTTATAAGATCCGACAGCGGATACTCAGAATAGGCAAGTACGAGTAGTAGCTATTCAAAGCAGAAAATATTACAGATAATTATAATTGAGTGAAAACTGCTTACTTTAAACTAGATCTAACGCTAGATTTTTTGATAAGTGTATTCCTTTTGATTGAAATAATAATTTATTATTTTATTAGAAGTTTAGACTTTTAAATAACATAAGTCATAAAGAAATGTTAATTTTTAAAATTTTTTGTGATCTCTCCAAACAATCGATCAGCTTCTGCCTTAAATTTCTTGAAATTTTCACTGTCTTGGAATTCGCTGAACTGAAAAAGATTCTATTAAAAACTGTTGGTATCACATTTTTCAGATTTCCGTCATACCTGTTGCCTAGCTTCGCCGATCTTCTGATCAAATGTTTTTGCAATGTCTTTTCCTTGTTCCTTTATTTTGTTGTTGAGTTCTTCTTCATTTTTCACTTCGAAGACCTTAAAGACAGCGTCTTTCAATTTCTGGATATTTTCATCAACCGATTGAAAAATATCACTGGCAACATTCTCTTCCTTTGGAGCCTCACGAATCACGCGTGCAGAAACGATCTTTAATGAACATTAAATATTTTTAAAAGTCTTATTAATCAGGAAACTTATTGCATTTTACCGACAACAGTGCCAAAACAACAACTAGTGAGAGTTTAGCAGACATGATTCTTTCGAAAATCTAGAAATTAGCTTTATGAATGTTGCAAAAAGACTAAATTTCATTTGAAATCGTCGAGATTTTATATCTGAAACGGAATGCTGCAATCACCTGATAATATTGAGAATCCCCTAATGACATGAACCACATTCACACATTGATAATATATGGTACATAAAAGTTCTTATCAAATTCATATTCAAACACATTGCAATTACTGTACTGTCGGTTTATGCATTCATGTGTCAATTTATTGATATTTATATACCAACAAACACAAGTACATAAGAAACTTAATACAATAAAATTTATACATATGTGAATTCAATTTGAACATTAACTGATGCTCTCATACTAAAAAGAAAAAGACTTCATATCAGCGCCGGAATTACATAGAATGGAGCAGAGCATCAGTCGAATAGAAACTCGGAAGCATTTTTATTCATTTCACTAATCGTCACTATATGGCCACTATATACAATATAATATACAATATAATATACTGTATATATATACTGTATATAATCTATAAAGTTTGGCTAAACTACGAATAAATGAAAAGGAAATCAGGGCAAATTTTTTTTCAAAAATAATTTTTGTGCCGTAATTCCGTAATTAATTTCATTTTTTTCCATCGGAATGGGTCAATGTCTTCAACATATTTAAATAATTGCACGCTTATGTATTCGTATGTCTAATGTCCCTTCAGTTAAATGCTGAAAACTGAAAGCGACCGAAGAAAGTATGAAGTCTGAAATTATTTGCAATTACAAAGAAAGTCTTGATACAATCATATTGTGATATAATTATTAACCATATAAACGAAGAGTGAAAACTAATACCGGGTTTGCCCTCACGGCTTGTTTTTCCCTGCATGTGAGGGGAAACCTGAAATAGTGTTTAAAAGAGAATACAATTCCGAGATACTTCAGTTAATCAACAAGCCGAATCGGGGAGAGATCAATTTGTGGTTCAATGAGGAAGGTGTGACAACTTCTGACGTGGTCATTAATATAGCGATAAAGTTTAATATAATCTTCTAAAGTTTATAGTACTAGCAGAATATACTAAGGTAAATATCGAGAACCTTTAGAGATCCTATGAGAATTTCCAGATTTCATCTAAGTTAGGCAAAACAAAATTGTTTGATTTCAGCGGACAGGGCAGGGATGTTAGAAGTGAAAAGATTGAATAGCAAAAAGGCATAAGACAAGTCGAAACCGTCACGATCCTGAAAGAGTACATAGAATTTTGGCGAAATAAAGTTAAAAAAGCTGAAAAATTAACCCCTATTAGTACATGTATCGAAAGCATTTTCTATATCAAAAATAACTACAACTATCGATTGCTTTTAATAGAAGATTACACAGGTGTCACACTGGAAGTGATGCAGAGTATTGGTAATTAATGTGCTGTTTGCAAAATCAAACTGAAAGACAATATTTGCAATTTATTACTACGTTGTAATTTAAAAAGCTACCTTCTAACATATTCCCACTGCAGCTACAACTACAACTACAACTACAACTACTTATGTTAATCAAATCAAGATTTATTCGTTTCCGTTGGCATAAGTTGATTTATACATATGAAAGAGCTGTATATGTCAGAAAGTTCGAGGAGAGCTTTTGTTTGTTCACTTTTCAGGTGATATCTAACTGAAATGAATTTTTTTCATTAAATAATATATGATATTATATAATGATATCAAATATGTATATATTTTTTATATATCAATAACATAATTTATTTATAAAAAACAGACATTTTAAAAAAAGCTTAGTTCTTGCTTATTTGATTCGTTTGTTTTTTGTTTATTTACATTTTGTTTCATGGGTTAAATACATATGTCAAATTTCGACCATTTCCTTTTTGGGAAATATATTTTAAAATGTTACATTCGACATTGTTCGTGTAATTTCCCTTCATTTCCTCTTAACTAAGTTAAAAAGCACGAAATCTCTTTGTATGCCGGCCTTAATCAAATAAACTGTTTTATAAGGAAGGCAGTGGGAACATACTATTAAACTTTATCTTTTTACAAAAAAAAAGAATAAATTTAAAATACTTCTTTTATTAAATTAGACAATAGCCGATATGAATGAATCATATTAGACCATACTAAAGAAAATTTAAAAAGTTGTTTGGACACAAGTTTTCTATATTTTGAATGGATCATAATGCGAATCATTTAAAAGTTAGATATCGTTATAATAAATAGACAAACAAATTAACAGATGTTAAATTAATAACATACTAAATTAAACACTTGTCCCACTCTTTGAGATTGAATTTGTATTGACTTATCGGAGGTAAAAATTCAATAAGTGATTAACAAATTTACCTTAATGGTGCTCATATTAAGATTTGTGTGGAATTTTATATTTTACACGTAAAATAAAATTTTTCTCTTATTAATTTTAGGTAAATATTTGCCGAGTTTCACCTGTTCACCAAATCTTTAATAATGCAAACATTTGTTGTATCAATATTTGCGAAATTTTGATCAAAAACTCACGCTATATTTGGGAACACACAACAGATCCCTTAAAATGGGTACACATACATTGTGCTGAACCACAATGTAAAAGTTCTTCTAATTATCGCATATGCAAGTTTTTGTCTCATATGGAGTACTTCTCATTGTTTTTAGAAACAATAGAACGTGTTTTTAATTCGGTAGAATTTATAAACTATATATTTCCTATATAAAATAATTTGAAAAGCACTATTAGCAACGATCCTAGTCGAATCTTGGTCTCCCTAAGCAATTTTATACAACTATGCAAATGCGTGCCATATGCATCAACAGGGCAGTCACCAATACAGCATTTTACGTCTAGTATATGCAAAACTACATTAGGCATAAGCGAAAAAAATAGAAAACTCCATTTATTTCATAGGTCCACAGTAGTAAATTTTATATCTTAAGTCAATTTACAAACGGCATTTACATTAGATTTGATCTAGATGACATTAGTCAACTTATAACCCTATTTACGGGAGCTAGCCAGATCAAAAATCATATATATCAACAGCAACATACACCAGGCGAAACAATGCCGCAGAATAGCAGTAAATCCGTGAACCTTCTTGAGGATAATCAAAACCAAGCCTTTGACTCACACCACGTGAACTTTTTTCACTACCTCCATATTAGCTGAACACAAAGATTTTAGAGAAGAATAATGTTATATACGTAGCCCAGTGTCTACCCACAATACATCTCTGTGGGTTTACAAGTGCAATACCGTTCGTTTCGATATTTTGTTTGTTACTAATCTTGTTTTTGGTCGTCAGGTTTGTGACTCGTTTAGCGATGAATACATACGTATATATACACCAATACAGAACACAACAATGTCGTCGTTATCGCTTTATTGAAGAATTATTAAAAAAGACAAACTAATCGCAACAATAAATGCCTAATGCAATGAAGTGAATGTCTAATTCGTGCTTAAATTTATATAATGTGTTTGTAGATTAAATATATTGTTTTGCAAATATGAACTCCATGCACCCGTACTTGCCAATAAACTTCCTTTCTTTAAGCTTTTCTTAAACGCAGACATTTAAGTTATGAATTGCAGTTCCAATACATTTGACTTATATTTGTTTAAACTAATAAAATTGTTCTATCTAGAGATTTTATTTCATCACTCGCAGTAGGTTTTGATGAACTCTACATAATCAAACATTGTTCGAATTTCAAAATCTCGACTCTACCAAATGGATATCACCTAGATAGTAATAGTACTATCTAGTAATTAATTGTAATAATAGTACTATAATACTATTACTACCTAGTAATCAGTAGTAATAATAGTAATAGCGTAGTAAATATTTTTATATTAAATTGAATATAATGTAAACTATCCAAAAATTATTGCGATTTTCATAGGGGATTAGTTATAGGATTATTCTGCGTCTTCACTAGAGTTTGTCATATCTTATTTAATATTTATCGCCATTAAGACCTTTGAAAATCGGTAAATATCATTTAAACCGAAACCGAAATGGGCCACCATTGTTTAAGAATGCTTATATTTTTGTTGCACATTCAGATAAGCTTCTCCTTCATCGAGCTAAGGTTTTTAGTTCAAATAATAGAATATTAGTTCTACGATCAAAACAGAACATAAAATTCACTAAAAACAACTGAAATCACTTGTATACATAAGCAAATATATATTTTATTATAATTTCATACATCAAAATCAGTAATTAATTATTTTTTTTGAAACTGTTTGTGAACTCTGTAGCAATTTCCTCAGCCTTTGTTATGAAATTCTTAAAAGCATCACTATTCTTAAATTCGTCAAACTAAAAAAGATTCTTCTAAAAAGTCTTGCTAAAACATTTTTTAGATTTCTTTCATACCTGTTTATTGGCTTCCGCTACGTTGCCATCGAATGCAGTAGCTATATCATGTCCTTGAGCTTTTATTTTGTTATTGAATTCCTCTTCATTTTTCACACCATAAGCTTTGAAGATTGCCTCTTGCAAACTGCTAAATTGTGTTCCAATTGATTGAACAGCATCAGAGAAAACCTTATTCTCATCTGGGGCCTGACGAATTACTCGTGCAGACACAATCTTTAACGAATATTAAATCTGTTAAACACCTGTCAAATATAGTATTTTTGAAAAGTTTACCGAAAATAAAGCCAATATAACAAACAGAGATAGTTTTACAGACATTTCCGTTTTAAAAATTCAGGAATTGGCTTCACCAAATTTATTAAAAGACTAAAATTTATTTAATTTTGTTGAGTTTATATATCTGACGCAGAAATCTGTAAGAGCCCCATATATTAAAAATCTCTTTTAATGAAATTAACTGCTTCGAAATATGTCAGAAATATTGTTTAAATTTATGTTCTCATCAATATTGTCCATATTTTGGGCTTTAAATTACTAATACACGCAAATATATCAATGCTCGCGCCACAAAAGGCTTTGAAGCGATATATTGACAAGCTTAAAATATATATTAACGTATTAACGTTCCCCTATCAAAAAAAAAAAAAAAACAAACAAAACAATTAATAGTCCAACAGTCAAGGTTTGGATTTCAGAATAATCACAAATATTTGGTTTTAGATTCTTCGATCGCATGAGCGGAGTTAAAAATATTTAAATATTTTAATATGAATACAAAAAAAATGGACCGGATATTTTTTCACTTAAATATATATAACAATGATATCTGTATATACCACAAAAATTTGGTATAATTTCGGTGAAATTTAATAATTGAATAAAAAATAAATTTGTTAAATTTAATTTAACAATAACCTAAAACTTTAACTTTAAAATAAAGAAATAAATAGTAATACTGTCATTAATAGATCGATAGAACAGGCATTTTATTTGCAAAATAGGACGTATAGCCTTGCCAACATATATATCAAATATTTTATATATACGAGTAACTCCATATGTAAACTTACATACCGAATTCAGAGGTATTTTGTTTGGAGCACAGTTCCAATAAAGTACAGAACACTGAAAGACATATGTATATATATATGTATGAAATCCAATAAATCCAATATTATATTATTTTATGAGTATATGAGTTTATAAATTAACATGAGAACTGTACAGTTTATACAGTTATTTATTGATTAGTCTAAATTCAAAATATAGAGTCTTTAACCGGATTCATTTAAACTCCATCCCCTCTTACAAAAAATATTAATTCTGCCATAGCTATAAAAACAACGAAACAGTACACAAGCTTGTAAATTGATAAGAAAAAAATTGGCTTTCAAATAGATTGAGCCAATAAATAGACAGACATATATATGTGCGTCTTTAGATGAAACGATTTTGATAATAGTTTTCCACTCAAGCTCCACTTCGTGTCCGGTAAAACGCTTAAAAATTATTTCTCTTGCTTATTAGAAGGTCAAAAAAGTATGAGGGGAATTTTGTTGTGAAAATTATTGTAAATTAAAATATAGATTATTTATTCGGAATATTTTTAAAAAATTTATTTTTTTATTGTGAAAGTTTTTTGACAAAATCTTTAACATAAATTGTGAAATTTTTTGACTTATTATTTGGTCTTCTTCGCTTCTTTGGCATTCAGTTCTTTAAGATCCTCTTCATATAATTCCCGCACCTTCGCCACAGCTTCCGGGTCTGTATAAAATGCTGCATACTAAGAGAAAAGGTTTTCATTTTATAACGTGAATTCGTATTTATAATTTAATAACTGAATATTAAAAGTTATAAAAACCTCTTCTTCCAAAGTTGTGTAGGCTTTAAGTAATTCGTCAAAATTATTACTTTTTTTACCAAAATCAAGAAAATGATCTACATATAATTTGCATTTCTTAAATGTTTCTTCTCTAATAGCTGCGTTTACGTTTTCTATCTTCGCCAACTGAAATAACTCATCCTCCAAAACCTTGCACCGGTCGACAATGGTATCAACGGTAAGTTTCCTACTTTCTTGAAAGGAAAAACTCTATGCAAATGAAAAATAAATTGTTTCAGTTTTCTTTAACATTATTTCTGGAAACACACCGCAAATAAAGTTAAAAGAAAAATTGGTAAATATTTCGTGAACATTTTATAGGTGCCGCTAACAAACAAATCTCTGAAAATATAAAACCCAACTGAAATAAAATTTAATATGATTCATATATATAGTTGAAGCTGTTTTAGCTCTGCTTGATTAATTTGACATTGTGGCATTGATTCCGCGATGCTTCAATTACAATGCTTTTTTTTACATTATGCAATTGCACACAGGCGAAAATGCATATTCGCTGTGTGTGTACACAATATGTGCAGCGCAGCATTTGCAGTTCCTTATCAGTGCCGAGATAGATGTTCTATCTTTCATAATAAATTCGTTCTGTTGAGTACCATATATGTAAATATATTCCCAGACAATATATTAGACTTGCCTATGTGCTACGTAGCACATAGAATATGATAAACATAGAAAGCGCAAAAAAGCAAGATTTTCAAGAAAATGTTCCTAGGATTATCAAATTTCATTATCATTATCTATTATCCCACCAAATAATGGTGAACTTTCTAATAACTCAGTCTTTTATTTAGTTGGATTATTTCAACAAATATTTGTTGAAATTTGTTTCATTCAACCATACAAACAGACAAAATTAAAACTATTGATCGAAATATATATAATACTAGCTGACCCGGCGAACGTTGTTTCCCCTTGCAATTAATTTTCCTGGCGTTCGTTGCGTTGTTCTTGACGTGTAAGCACGTGTAATTGTATCCTGGTTTCTTACATCTTCATTGTTTTCTGCCGATCTATTTAACCGACGGTTCTGGAGTAATTGTGAATTCCGAGTCCGTCGACCAATATTTCCTCCTCGTCCACGAAGACGTGGCATTGTTTTTTGTACGATTTATATATCTTTATATATATAATTCTTCTTTTTTATGTGTTGAATTTTTGAATTCGCTGGATTTACCAGGAATACCACCACATAACTTAAGATTAAAAATTGGCTCACCTATAATTATGCTGCGGAATTTAAATGCACTTAAGCTATGTAACGGCAGTTTTACGATTCATTTTAGAGATTTTAAACTTTTTAAAGAAATCAAAGTAAGCATAAATAAATTTTAAATTTTTAATATAAATGTATATGTATTATGCATCTGAAAATAATTTCTTAAAAGTTATAAGTTTGATAAGGAATTATTTGTTGCTTAAACTGTACTCCAGAATAGAATAACACCGATGTGTTTAAAAATGATTTATCCCCAAAATAGATTTATTACTTTTCTTAAAAATAAAAAATCAACATTTTTTAGTTTCAAAAAATAGGTAAATAAATAAATATAATATATGATATAGAGTCACACAATAATCATTAGCATACTGATGCTTATTGTTAAGTCTCTTATTTTAGTGTTAATCTTAATTCATTAATTTAATATTAATTCATTTTTATTATAAATGATGTTTAATTATAACTAATATTATAGTGATCTAAGTACGTTGTTTTCAGCAGAAAAAGTAAATTAGAGTATAATACAAAATATTAGGATTAGGATTATTAGGTTGCGTAATACGTAGTTGTCCAATTGTCTGCAATAAAACTGTCCGCGGACCGTTCGTAGACAGTGACCGGAATTCGTAGCATTGCAAAACAATTACAAAAACAATAACACAAACTATTTCGATTAAACAAACCACAAAACTAGAAGTGACGCTCAGAAAAACAATACAGCCTAGGATTGAGACTAATACCAGGAGGAGAGAAACTGAAAGCTGTAAGATAAAGAAAACTACTAAAATTAATTCCAAATAACAATCTCTCCCACCTGATAACTGGAGGAAAAACATTTTGTTTCATTGTCACTCATATATTACCAGACTGAATTAACTTTTGTGTTCATAAAAGCGTCAAACCTTTTTAACCTAAATTGTGCAAAGTGCGATCTGGTAATCTTCACATGGTCACCGCAAATTCGTCAGGGCTTATATTAGGCTTAAACCATTGAGTAAAAATATTATAGAGTCCCAATGCCATAGAAATGAAGTGTGGACTTATTACTAGGTCCACAAATCACTCAAATCTCTGCCGACGTCGCTTCAGTCGTTTTTGCTTCATAGCAAGGAAATTTTGCTATATTCTCTGCTTCATACCTAGGGTCAAGGAATGTTTATATTTCTTTTTTTGCTCCTTTTGCTCTTTGAGATGTTGTTATTGCTTCCTTGAATTATAATGTAAGTAGTAAAAAGAATTATTCTCTATTTTATATTCATTCATGCCTACTTACTTTGTGTTTAAATATGAACATATGGACATATTTTTATACCTATGACATATCGGGGGGAAGAGATATTAAAATTTTATTTGCAGCATTGAAACAATTTTTCATAATTTTTTTTTTTTTATTGCTACAACTATTTACATTATAAATAACGAGTAACTTAAATCTGATAAATAATATACAAACATAAATAAGCAATTTTCTACACAAATTACTTTACATTCTAATTCAATGCCATGTCAGCGACATTTCGTCGTTTTAGTCTTCTTTCTTGTCCATACGAGGTTATGATGTTAACAGCTTCTATGTTGACATGTTGCTGCAACCTCAATTTGTGACTTGTTGCTTTCTTTTTTATTTCTTCAGCGACTATGGATAATTTCAGATCGCGGTGTATATCGCTGTTCCTAATGTACCATGGCGCTTTTAAAATGTTCCGTAGAACCTTGTTCTGGAAACGTTGGATTATTTCGACGTTACTTTGGCTAACGCTCCCCCATAATTCAGCGCCATACGACCATACAGGTTTTAAAATTTGATTGTATAGCAAAATCTTGTTTTGCATAGATAGTGTGGATTTGCGGCCAATGAGCCATTCCATTCTTCGCAACTTCATATCAAGCTCGTCTCGTTTCTTTTTTATGTGTTCCTTCCATCGAAGTTTTGCGTCCAACGTTATACCAAGATATTTTGCAGTGTTGGCATATGGTATCTGAATACCTTGAATCGAAATAGGAAAGTACTATATTTTTTTATTTGTAAAATCCACATGAACAGATTTAGCAGAATTCAGTTTGTTACGCTATATTTTTGTCCAATTGTCTAACGAATCTGTTTGTAGCTGTTTGTAATTTGGCTTTTGATTTTTGACAACAGAGTCAGCCATCGCCAAAATAGCAGTATCATCAGCAAATGTTGCAATTTTAGATTCAGGTGTTATTGGCAAGTCCATTGTATAAAGCAGGTATAGTAGTGGACCAAGTACACTCCCCTGAGGTACACCAGCTTTTATCGCAGAAAGATGTGAATAACAGTTTTCGTGTTTTACATAAAAAAACCTAGAGGTAATGTAAGACTTCAAAATCGCAAAATATGGCGACGGCAAACATGTTTCTAGTTTATTCAAAAGACCTTTGTGCCAGACTTTGTCGACATCGAAGAATACAACAGAACACACATTTTTACCTTCACTAGCCCTTTCAATTACATCAACAATGCGGTGTACTTGATCTATAGTCGAATGCTTACTACGAAAACCAAATTGATGGTTTGGTATTAGCTTTTCGGATTCTATTATAGGCATTAGTCTCTTGTAGAATAGCTTTTTAAAGAGCTTCATAATTTTTCATAATGATAGCATTTGTTTTTGTAATTAGTTGTTATTACGTATGGATTTTCAATTTTATCGTATTTACATAATAAGTATATTAAATCTTAGCAAGTAATACAATCATAAGAATATGTTACATATGTACATATGTATATAAAATATTTACCAATAATTGGTAAAACATTTTTTAAAAATAGTATGCTTTATGGTTACTAGATCGACCTATATCGTTAATTAAATAGAAGTGACAATTTTTATGTTACTAGTTGCGCTCTAATTTCCAGACCACCTTTGAGGTAAAATGCATGGCTCGTATTTTTTTACATGGTGTCCCCAGGAGGCCTAGTCCATAATAACGAAGAGATATGTTATTTAGTTTATAGCATAGGTTAATTTTTGTTTTTCTAGTATTCGCAATTTTGTTTTTAAAAAAAATATAGAAAAGAAAATTTATTTACTATTTAAAATTTTTTTTTATTATTCGTTCTCTATTTCGACTAGTTTATAATCGTCCTCAAGAACTTGAGGAACTATAATTTTTTATATTAATATACATAAATATTTTGGACAAAAGGAATTTTTACATATAAATGATAAAGAAATACATAATCACACATAAATAATTGGAAAATAGAATGATAAAAAAGAAGATAGAAAGCAACCGGCATACCATAAAAGGTATTTTCCGAATATACTCCTAAACCTACCTAAAATCCTACCACAACAAGGGCCAATGACAAAACGACAACACACAACGAATAGAAGAATACCACCACCAATATGAGAACACATTTGTTAGATCTTGCCGTTATTAGATATATATATGATACATATATATGATATATGATACTGTTTGAAATATTAATGTATATTGATACAAAAAATTATAAATTGATCAATATCCTGTGGATAACCATAAATAATAGCAGAAGTAAAGGATGAATTTCTTTATATAGTTCATTACAATCCCGTCGACTTGCAACGTAGAAGAGTATGGATTTATGGAATACAGGATACAGGAGTCAAATATTTTGCTTCAAATGTTCCCAAAAATTGGACCCAAAAATATTCATAGTCTACCAAATAAAAGTACATAAGTTTATAAATATACATTTATACACATACATATATATACATATATGTTTCTCTTATTTGCATAATGAAGTTATATTAAATGCATGCAATTTGTACGTGCTGCTTGCTGCTGCCTAGCATTAATTACAAAAACAAATAATTACACCAAAAACAAATTTGACTTCTTTTCTTGTACGGCCTGCCTATGTAAACAAACAAGCCGGTTTTTTGCATTTATTTTTATCCTCAAATCGTTGATAGTAAAATTTTTAGAAAGAACAAACATAGGCGCAGCCGATCTAGTAACAGCGCAGAAAGAAAGAATATTTTCACTCCGCCCACCCGTGCCTGTTGCTGAAAATTTTATAATTGAGTCATTGTGCCTCTATAATAATTTCACTCAATGCTTAAACTAAAAGGCACGTCTACGTCGTGATTGAAATAGTAATACACAAGGTACCCAGAAGATACAGTTTACTCACTCTGGAAAGTTTCAAAAATCTTTAACAATTCAACAAGAATATTCCATCCTTGAAATCAAAAAATGTTAGAGAAGGAGAGAAGGAGAGCCAAAATATTGGCTGAAATCTTAACTAACGTTTTTAAGCCTTTGCACCTTAACAAATCTCTGCACAAAGATATTGTATGCTTACTGGAAGCCTCAGACTCATTACACGTTTTGATCCCGAACTCTATTAAATAAATATTATACCATAAATTTTCCAGATCAGTAAAATTAAGCTTCAGTATTTATTAACTACTACAACTCTAGAAGAGCTTTCTGATATGATTTCGAAATCCTTGCGATAAACAGATATGGTTACTTTTACATTGGATCTTTCAATTTATAGCATACAGACTAAAAAGCGTACAAAAGTATGCAAAATCTATTCCTATTTAACTTTGATAATTTAAGCCAATGTTAATAAGTCTTTATATCTCTTCACCAGTTGGGTTTTGGAGAAAATTTAGTGCGTTGAATAATGCATAGCGCCACCACCGAATAATCAAAATAGTTATTAAAAACAATTTCTTTTATTTGTAATTATAACTCAAGCCTGTGACAAATTCTCTCACAATGTGGAACCATTTAAATTTAAAAACACCTGCCCCACCTTTTTAATGGGCTTAGTCATACATCTTTGAAGTATACTTTATGGTAAAATTAAATTAACAGATTACATCTAAATTCAAACATTATAATACCAATCGATGACAATGATACTGTCTCACTTACGTGTGTAGTGCCCATGACCTACATTAATATCCTATGTGACAAGCCACTGTTCATTCAGACAACACGTGACACATAAACTTAAATACCACGTCTTAATAACATAGTCGGGATTGTGTCAAGGAGAGAAAATATTTTTTGGCAGTATGCACATTCACTCGCTCCATCGGAATCTTAACATTAGATGTTTAACACAGGAGACACGGATATAGAGCTTGCCCACTCATCTATTATGCTTTAGCAATCACATAGTGCCTATTCCGATAGAACGATTTCAGCCTAATAACCTAGTAGAGTTAAAAATAATATTAATTGATTATCATATGCAATATAATAAGTTTGGCTTATATCGACTGAAGCAAACTAAAGTCATATTTAATTCATAGCAGTCACAAGTGATAGTTATTGTCCTTGAATGGGTGCAAAATAATTATAGTATTAGTAATCATCAATATATTTAATCTGCCTGTCAATTGTCTTCTATGTACGTGATACTTTGATAAGTTAGCATCCTTCTTTTGTCCAATGTCTTTTATAATATTTATTTGGTCTAGACACAAATATCTTAAATGAATTAAAATATATTAAAAAACATTTCATTTTTACTATTTTGTTGAACTATTTAAAATTTTTGTTTGATTGACATAATTGACAATTGAATTTTTGATCAAAAACATAATTATTTCGTTTTTTAAGTGACCGCATTCCTATTATTTGAAACACCACCGTATGTTAAATCAAAACTCTATGGAATGCTTATCATATGGTAATCAAGGAACTTTCTATATAAAGTGATTAGAAGAATTGTGTTCAAACTGTGTTCAAGTCGTAGGCGGATCCTCTAGATCTGATGCCAAAAAAACTTATTCAGGTCAGCAATAAAAAGGTCTCCTTCTCTCCTTCCTTCTCTTCAGACCTGTCCTAAGGAACTGCAAATAGTCATATTTTTAAACCCTAAAGTATACTCAAAAAAAATATATGCATTTACAGATGCCGGTATATTACGAATGCTTTAAGCATTGCAAATTCCAATTTCTAAAAAAATATGTTGCAAAGAGTATAAGTAAGAGTAAGTAATCATTGTAGATCTATACTATTTGGAACATCTTAAGATTTCATTTGCTGCTTGTTTTCTATTCTTACTGCAGAGCAGTAACGACGCTTAGCCCTATCTAAAAAGGTGTGCGACTCTTCTACAATGTTGCTTTTACATGTACAGCTTAAATCAAAAATGATAAATTGAAATAGGTGAGATGTTTTATTAACAATAACTATATTACATTAGGCAACAATATATTCACAATATAACATTTAACAATTCCTTAACAAAAAAACATATTAAATAAATTAAATTATTTATTTATATTTATATATGTATATATAAACACAACTTTACACATACTTCTCATAACATCAAACCAACTTTTTTGAAACAAAACCAAACCATGCATGTTTATGCAGTGATCAAACAAAATCGAACGCACTTGCAATGTATAAACGCGCGGCCAACTATTGCGTACACCTAGCGAAAGAAATTCGTCGATGCTACTGCTAAACGAGGAGAGACGAAATGTAATAGAAATGTACGCTCATGTGAGTTGCAAATTTTAGCGCACACTTGAGGGTCATGTTATGCAGAGTGTCTCGGGCACTGCATAAATGCAATTGTTGTTGTTTTCAATGCAAATTTTAAATTTGACAATGAGAGAAAAAACAAAATGGCCGTTCAAACTCCGGCATGAAAGCCGGCGCATTTGTGCCCCGGCACTAAAGGGCCCATTAGACAGCAACGTTCGTTGTCAACGCGCGCTTGCCATTACACAAACAATTTTTTAACAATTTTTAAAACACGCCCCAGATAAAACAACAAACATACTAAAAAATCGCTCTCACATGAGAATTTTTTCTCCTACTTTTCTCCTACTTTGTGAAATGCGAAATTTGTTTGTGTAATAGTAACATTTGAAATTTTAAAAAATGCGTTGACGAAAATCAAAAAATTTTGATATTTCTTCAACCACGCTCGTGTTTTTGCATATACAGTCGGATTTGGTCGGCATGCAAAATTTAATTTATTTTGAGGAGTAGAAGCGTAAACATCGTTTAAATGCACGCATGATGTCGTTAGCAAGCGATCCTTTGCAAATATGAATGAATTGTATCTTTTATTTTAAATATTTGTATTTTCTACCTAGGTAAAATTTTTAATTTCCAAAACATGTTATTAAGAAGAATTAAAATATTAATAACCTTGGGCTAAAAAAAAATAACCAAACATTAAGTTACAATGAAAATTTTGTTTTAAATATTAATTGCATTGTGCATTTACGGAAAATTTGTTATTAAAATATACCAAAAAAAAAAAATAAAATATAATATATATAAAAATAAATATATAAATTGAAATCATAAAAATAAATATAAATATATATATTAAAATTATAAATAAAATGTAGAACATCATTTTTCGTAAGGAAATTACGCATAGCAGCCGCACTTCAGCGATTGCTTTAATACTGATGAGTGAACAAATTTTGCATTGTTTGCTGGAGGCGTGTTTAAAAAATTGTTGGTAAATTTAATGTGTAATAGCAAGAGAAGACTTCGTGTGTTTGTCAACGCGCGTTGCTGTCTAAGGGCCACTTAAGGCAAACAATGTTGTTTAGTAATAAATTTCAAAATGTGCGCCTTTTAGGAGTAAATTACTACAATTTTAATACGTTTTGGAGAAAAAATGGCAGAAAGCAACACATCAGTAAACAACACAACCTTTTTTTATAAATCGCTAATAATATAATTATCACACTTTCCAGTTTTAAAGAAAGGCGTAAATACTGTTAAGTACTCTTAATAATTATTATGGGATAATATAATAATAAATAAACATTATTACAGCCTCTATAAGTTTTTTCTTGCTAGTTATTTTTGGTGGCAAACAAAAAAGTACCAAGAAGTAGTAAATATATAAAATTTGCAATACTGATGTAAAACTCTGCATAACATGCATTTTCGGCATAGCCCGAAAGTGTTTTGCCGTGTCCGAGACACTCTGCGTAACATGGCCCTAACCGATTTGCAATTTATATTCGAATATAGAACAGAATAATTGCTATCATATATTTTCCACTATATAAATCTATTATATATATCTATTTCTCAATTGTGAGTATGTTGCGCATACTTAACAACAGAATGCAGTGAATGCAGTTGCTTAAAGAAAGACCAAATACAGTAAGACCTCACTTTGCGTCGCTTCACTTTGCATTTTTTCGAAGTTGCGTCGTTACTGAATTAAGACTTATTTTCGCTGTGAGTCGTTGTTTTTTCGAATTGCGTTGTTTTGCGAATGCGAAATGCGAGGTTTTTTTTTATTATTATTCAGAGAATTCTTGCTAACTTAGCAAGAGAGTCGAATTTTGAAGGGATGGATGAAGTTGACATAAATGAATTGCTAGCTCATAACCAAGAAATGTCTAATGAGGAATTGATGCACCTGGATTTGGAAATCGCTAACGAAGAAGACAGCTCGCTAGATATAAGTAAGCGTCAAAATTTAACTTCACAGCAAATTTCTAAAGCAATGAATCTAATTGACGACGCACTGGAAATTTTTTCAAAAAACGATCCTGGTAGCGATAGAAGTGCAAATAATTTTATAATTTCTTTATTTTTTGTATCTATTTTTAATTTTTGGTTAAATTTCTAGTCTTTTTTATGTTTTTAAATAAATTATTAAAATTTTACTTTCCAATAGAAAATAGCAATTCACTTAGCGTTGTTTCAATTTGAGTCGCGATATTTTGGAACGTATCTACGACGCAAAGCGAGGTCTTACTTGTTAATAAATATGTTCTTCGATTTGAGCTGCAAACTTATGAGCAGACCTAACAGCTATTGAAACTAAGAGAAGAAATTTGAGTTTTCATAGAAACTCTAATCCTTAAATATATATAAAATTATTTATTTTTTTTATATTTTGCAAATTATGTTAAGGTTGCCACGGTCAAATATGATGGGTTGCCAACTAGGTCAGAAGTTAGCTTCGACATCTATTTGCGTAGATGTTTTGTTAATAAATCATTACGCTGAAAAATATATCGATATATTTATGTTTCTCAAACACGAGATATAAATCTTTGAAGATGCAGTATTCGACTATTGAGATTTGACTAAATCAAGGTAATAGAAATAATTTTGCCATATTTAAGAAAAAGGACTCTATATACAAATATTTTATTTGTATACTTTATTTATTCGTGACGCCTCTCGGATGGCGCTGCAAGAGGTGACAAACAAATGTGGAAGATCAGTTTTTTATTTGTGTTTGTTGTATTGTTGTATTTAGAAGTACCTTATCTTTCGTTTGAAAAACACCTTCCAGAAGAGATTGTTACAGAACCATGTTCAAGTATTTTACTTTATATTTCTATTTTTAAAATAATTTAAGCCAAATATTTTTACGTAAAGGTTTCATTATATGAGAACTACTTGCTGGATGTGAATTCAGTTTATAAAGAGTAAAAACTTACAAACAAAAACAATTTGATTACAGACATCAACTCGAAATATATGAAATTTGGTACGAGTATGTAATAGTACTGTAAAAGTATGTAATATTTTTTTATTAAAACTATTCCAAATACTTATTGTTAAATGTTCTTTAAGCATTGTTGAATTTTTTTCTTAAAATATTAGCGAATTCTGTAACGCAATGCTCAGCCTTTGCCATGAAATTTTAAAAGCTTTAAAATCGGTAAACTAAAAAAGATTCTTGTTATGAATTCTTCCCACTTTTTACACCAAAGCTTTGAAGATTGCCTCTTGCAAACTGCTAAATTGTGTTCCAATTGATTGAACAGCATCAGAGAAAACCTTATTCTCATCTGGGGCCTGACGAATTACTCGTGCAGACACAATCTTTAACGAATATTAAATCTGTTAAACACCTATCAAATATAGTATTTTTGAAAAGTTTACCGAAAATAAAGCCAATATAACAAACAGAGATAGTTTTACAGACATTTCCGTTTTAAAAATTCAGGAATTGGCTTCACCAAATTTATTAAAAGACTAAAATTTATTTAATTTTGTTGAGTTTATATATCTGACGCAGAAATCTGTAAGAGCCCCATATATTAAAAATCTCTTTTAATGAAATTAACTGCTTCGAAATATGTCAGAAATATTGTTTAAATTTATGTTCTCATCAATATTGTCCATATTTTGGGCTTTAAATTACTAATACACGCAAATATATCAATGCTCGCGCCACAAAAGGCTTTGAAGCGATATATTGACAAGCTTAAAATATATATTAACGTATTAACGTTCCCCTATCAAAAAAAAAAAAAAAAACAAACAAAACAATTAATAGTCCAACAGTCAAGGTTTGGATTTCAGAATAATCACAAATATTTGGTTTTAGATTCTTCGATCGCATGAGCGGAGTTAAAAATATTTAAATATTTTAATATGAATACAAAAAAAATGGACCGGATATTTTTTCACTTAAATATATATAACAATGATATCTGTATATACCACAAAAATTTGGTATAATTTCGGTGAAATTTAATAATTGAATAAAAAATAAATTTGTTAAATTTAATTTAACAATAACCTAAAACTTTAACTTTAAAATAAAGAAATAAATAGTAATACTGTCATTAATAGATCGATAGAACAGGCATTTTATTTGCAAAATAGGACGTATAGCCTTGCCAACATATATATCAAATATTTTATATATACGAGTAACTCCATGTGTAAACTTACATACCGAATTCAGAGGTATTTTGTTTGGAGCACAGTTCCAATAAAGTACAGAACACTGAAAGACATATGTATATATATATGTATGAAATCCAATAAATCCAATATTATATTATTTTATGAGTATATGAGTTTATAAATTAACATGAGAACTGTACAGTTTATACAGTTATTTATTGATTAGTCTAAATTCAAAATATAGAGTCTTTAACCGGATTCATTTAAACTCCATCCCCTCTTACAAAAAATATTAATTCTGCCATAGCTATAAAAACAACGAAACAGTACACAAGCTTGTAAATTGATAAGAAAAAAATTGGCTTTCAAATAGATTGAGCCAATAAATAGACAGACATACATATGTGCGTCTTTAGATGAAACGATTTTGATAATAGTTTTTCCACTCAAATGAAAATGTATGTTAATAGCCAATTTATATTTCAGTTTATTTAACATGCGTCAACATTTTTTACCAGAAACTTTAGGCGTTTAGCGAACAGTAAAAAGAAATGAGGAAAATCGGTTTTGTTTTTTTAATTTCCTTTTGAATATTATTCGCATATATAAATTTTTATTATTTACGCTCACTCATTTGCTCTTTATTTGTATCGAATTGTGCGCCGATGATTACCACATCTTAATGTTTGAAGGCATCGTTTATTAAATCAAGACTTATTAGCAAATATGTGCAAAACAACGATCCTACGAACAATTACACTTCTATTAAAGGCCGATCGATTGACTGACGAACTTAGCAAGTAGCACCAAAATGCCAAAAACCCACCTACTCCCTGAGACGCTTAGATGTTAAAATAGCTATTCGGACAACGCCAGTCAGCCCACATAAAACTACACAGAAAAACAGTAAACTACTACATAAAACAAGCACAAACAATACTACGTAAAACATAAACTACATGGACTACACAAACTATCTTAAATCTAAAGGTAGATCTTGGTTGTACACCTATCAACCAATTCATTGGACAGGTGTCAGTTGACTGTGAATATCCATTAGTATACCCGTAGTTGTAGCTACGCCACGTCATAAGGATAACGTGTCTCTTTAGTGACTTGGAAAAGGAAGGTCTTACATGAACCGTCAGGATGTTTAACAAATTTTCTATATTTGACCACAGACTTGGATTCTTCAACTGCAACAAAGTATTGGTTTCAAATATTTGTTTTAACTTTTCATCATTGGTTTGAGCCCGACTGATACGTTGTAAATGACATGTTTAAGGCATTACTATTACGCATACTTGTGATAGTGAATCAGCTGGTAGGTTGTTAGAACTTAGGTTTGTTATCTCAAATATAAAATCAGTAATATACTTACTTGTGATAGTGAATCAGCTGGTAGGTTGTTAGAACTTAGGTTTGTTATCTCAAATATAAAATCAGTAATATAACTTAGGTGTTGCACTTGGTGAGGCGATTTCTCCACTTTCTGACCGAATTCAAAAGTTAATGGCTTGTGATTGTTCCGGACTATGAACTGTCGTTCCTCTAGCATCCAACTTCACCGAAAATCCAGCAGTAGCTGGTCAATTTTCAACAACAATAAGATCGCAATGTTGTTACATTTTTGGCTTCGATCGTATTGCATCATAATGTATTTTTGCTGAGCGCGCTTAATGTTGACTTGTTCAAGTGCTACTTTTCAAAGGCGTTGCAATTGTTCAACATCAAGTACTTCACCCTCGTGAAGAGCGAGTAAATTTTGTGTTTTAATATATCTTTAGGTTGAATATATGTATGTATGTATAGTAGTTCCTGAAGAAAACAACCAGTCGTTTGATTTTTCATTATACTCTTCGCCCATTGGATATAATTAATCTGATCTGATCTCAGAATTTAAAAATTTCATTCGAACCTGAAAAAATGAACAATATAGCACCGTAAATTTGTTTAGTACAACCATTAGCCCAGGGAGTGCAAACTACATTCAAAATATTTTTAATATCATTTTCATGACAGTATTTCTTTTGAAGTAAACGCCTTGCCTCTAATATATCTTAAATATACCTGATGGCCGTAGATTTAGAACAGCTCATAAAATGACAAACTTAGAAAATGAGTCCTCGATAACTATAAGATGTTTATTACTTTTTGTACTTTTACAAGAAGATCCCAAATGGTCAATGTGTATCGGTATAAATGCTATAAGCTATATATCATCATAATGATATTCGCTTCCTCAACTCGATTTTACCTCCTCGATGTATGTTGTAGGTACGTTCTATACAACCATTGATAAATCTTTTAAAAATGTACACCCAAAACAGCTTGTCTTATACCTTACGAAATAATCGAAAGTGGTGCTCTACATATTCATCGTTCTTTTTATTTTTGCGCGTTTATTTACCGTAAACTATTCCTCGAATGTTGGCGTTTTGTATCTGTACATTGAATAACCAAGCTGATTCGCTTAATGTTGTCACATCAAATACATATTTAAAAATCTACGCCATCATTCGTCTAATTTCGAAAACCGATTTTCCGTTTTTGCGTTGAAACTGACATTTATTAGTATGAACATCTTATCCAATCAACAAATCCGAATTTATTAGTACATATTCAACAATATCTCAACATTTGTTTTATCGATACCATGGCTAACTAAACAGCAATCTCGAGATTATACATAAATCCAGTACCAATATCTTTTTATTGTATTAATCATTTGTCACATTTCAATGGGCCCCCTCTGTCAATATGAATGTGTTGAAATCGGGACAGCTGTGCGGGTATAGCTTTGGACTTTAGATTTTTGGCAAGTATCACAAAAATTGCTGTTTCCTTGCTACACCAGGCGACACGTATTTGGCTTGGACAATTTTGAGAGTAGACTGGTTGTTTAGTAATGCCTGCAGTTCGGAGCTGTTACTTGGTCAACGGTGACTTCTTCTGTTTCACACTAGACCGCTGTAATTTGAGATAGAAAGTCTGCTACCACGTTATCAGTTCTAGCAACGTAAGAGGACGCTCCCAACTGCGTCTTTTGAGGCATATGTTGTAATAGTAAGTTGTGCTTTTAGAAGTTATAATTATAGGGTATTCCCAATATTAATATATTACACCAACTTTTGTAACTAGGGTACGCGAAGAGGTTCTATATGTAAAGCTAGGAAATACTCTATGTAGCGAACTACTTAAGAATTGGATAGTTTCTAATGAACCGTCGATGTCAGATCATAGAATTATAAGATTTGACATTGAAGGAGCACCCCATATCAATAGAATAACTAGGAACCCTAGAAAACAGACTGAGAAAAATACCAGAACAACCTAGGAGTTAACCTAAGTGAGTTAGATATAGGGAGAAATATCCAGCATGCAACCCAACTGGAAACTGGAAACGTCAGCAATCCCATTAGTGATGCATACGAAAGTAACTGTCCGATAAGCTCAATAAAATCAACCAAGGACGTACCTTGGTTGAACAATAAACTAACGACATTGAGAACAACGGCTCGAAGGCTATTCAACCGATCCAAGAGCACTGGGTGCTGGAGCGAGTATAGAAACACTCTAACTCCCTACAATAAGGAAATTATGAGAGCTAAAAGATGTAAGATGTTTTCTAACAGCATAGAACACACTACAAAGGCAGCAAGACTTTGCAAAGTATTGGCCAGAGAGAAAACACTCTCCTCAACTAATCTGAAAAGAGATGACAATACGTACACGATAGGTGAGGAGAGAAAGATCCAATTACTTCTCGAGACTCACTTCCCAGGATCCTTCAGCACGGAGGAACAAGAAACTGAGAATACCAATCAGCAAGCTTGCCAAACAGCAGATAAAAGAGCCTATGCTATTGCCAAGGAAATATGTACGAAAGGTAGGATCAAATGGGCGGTGAAAACTTTTGAACCATTTAAATCACCTGGCATAGCTTGTATATTTCCGGCACTTATTCAACAAGGAATAAAATACCTGCTAACCTCGCTGACGAAAATAACAAGGGTTAGCATTGCGTATATACCAAACGATTGGAAAAGGCAAAGGTAGTTTTCATACCAAAGACAAGTAAGAAGGATCCACTCCATTCAAAATCCTTCAGACTCATTTGTCTCACATTCTTCATACTAAAAACATTAGAAAAAGTTGTGGATAACTTCATCAGAACGACAGCACTTGTAACTACTCCATTACATCCATGCCAATATGTTTACAGGGCTGGAAGATCCACTGGAACCGCATTGTTTGAGTTGACAAATATGCTAGGGAATAGTATTGAGAAGAAGGAAACAGCAATGTGTGCATTTCTAGATATAGAAGATGCCTTTGACAATACCTCACATGACGCTATAAAGAGATCACTAATAAACAGAGAAATAAACTCTATTTTGGCACGGTGGATGAGCAACATGCTTCGAACTAGGAAGGTAGAAATACGCACTAGTACGGGCCGAATAAGGATGAATACCAAACGAGGATGTCCACAAGGTGGGGTACTATCACCATTCATGTGGAGCTTACTCCACATGAACTACATTACTACGTGAACTACTTTACGAACTAGGAAACAACGGACTAGCAGTGCACACGAAGTCGCCCGCAGAGCTAAGTATATAAAACACTTATATAATAATTTGCCTTTGATATGTGTATCCTGCCTACTGCAACCTTATATAAGCGTAAACACTTTTATATCCTTTCACTGTAGCATATATAAATGTGAACACGCTCATATCTTACTAAAAGTCCTAATATAAAGGGTGAACATGTTTTATTCTTCCTATAGCAACCGTACATAAGTGTGAACACGTTAATATCCTTCCATTGTAGCATTTATAAGCGTGAACACGTTCATATGTTGCTAAAAATTTTAATATAAAGCGTGAACACATTTTATATAATATACTAAAGCTTATGTAGGCGTGAACACGTCCATATATAATAACATCTATAACTAATAACCATTTTTCTACAGCCAGTATTGGAGAGAATACACCGGCTATATACTATATAATACTATTTTTATAAAATACTATATATATAATACTGTACTGCAACCGTATATTAATTTCAATATAATTTCAATATAAATAAAGTAAACATAAACTTCAATATAAATATAATCAACTAAACATTGTTAGATTTAAGAAAACATCATAACAATTAAAGATTAAAAATAAACACTTTCTCTCATTATTTACAAATTTATTTTAACGACCCAGGACCTACCTCTGAGTATTACCCCGGCAAAAGGAACGACCAAAACGTGTCATTACAGTTGTTGTCTTCTTCTTGTACCGACATATTAAGACCTGGTTTTGGAATAGTTCTGAAAAGAACTAATGTGCTGCCATCACGTCCAGTTTTCACTACTTTGGTTGTTTCCGAATGTTGACCTTTCCAGTTGGTAGTCCAAACACGAACGAATTGTGTACCAATAGGAGTGCTCTTCTTCAGCCTTAATTTACCAAAGTTGTTCCGTACCGTTCTCCTGTTCTACTGGGGGAATTGCCTCAAGTACAGTATACGTAGAAGAGCTGTGCAAAGAGAAGCATAGTTTTAGTCTTCGCATACAGTAGCATTCGGGACATTAAGTTGAGTCTGGTGCTGTCACAATACGATTATGACTGTTGAATTGTTCAGAGAAGCCAGCGAAAAATGGCTTCTTTCAAAATGGGAGGTGAAAACTCCAAAATAACTCTAATTCGCTGTATGATATCTTGGTTTGATTGTTTTGTGGCGCATGAGTCTTTCAACTACAAACGCACTTTTAGCTTGAAGATCTCGTTTGAAAATTACACTTAAAGCGCGCTCAGCAGTAATGCAGATACTACATTCATCATTCATAAAAATACAAAAATTGTGTTTTTACTTCGCTTGCAGAATTATGTTGACCTACTGTCAACAAAAAAAAGCTTCATAAAACCAATATGAAGAAAAAGCTTTCCCGTTAAAAAGTTTGGACGTGTTTTTGTTTGTCTTCTTTCAAATAGTTTAAATATAGAAAGCGCGGGTCTTTAAATCTAAAATTTGCTTAAATTCGCTTTAAATCCCACTGCTTGTGTTTGAGCTTGGAAATGAATATTTAATTATTTCAGTTTTTAATTTCGATATAAATTAAAAACAACAAATAGATTGTGCCAAACTGAAAGAAGTCTTAAATGAGTGTTCAGCGTTCTCCCCCTGAGCGAGGAAATAAACAAGTTATTGTGGGAGTAAGTATACAATCAAATAAATTTACTAATTTATTGCCGTCTTCTTCTGCACGCAAAAGTGATCTTCCTATACCGCATGTGCAGTCAAAAACATTTTCATGGAGTGCTGAATGTGGATTTTTAATGTCAATGAAAAACATGTAACAGAGAAAATGTTGCAGAAAAATGTTTGTAATCAAAAATCGCCAAATAGCGCAACAAATAATTACGAGCATGAGTCCATCAATATTCAAGATAAAAATAATATGCAAAATGCTGCTAAACAAGACAGCGGCAATAAAATTAAGACAGGAATAGATAGATACATTCTTCTTACTAAGCGGAAACGCAGCCCTATAACAAAACCAACTAGTCAAGCAGCTAAATAAACAAAATTAGTTGAAAACCGCGCCTCCTCAAATAAAAATAAATTTGAAATTTTATCTACTGATGACAGCGAGAATACTGGAAATAATACCAAAAAATATAAACCACCTCCAATCTACTTAAGGGAAAAAATTCGAATGAGCTCTTAAAGAAGATGACATCCATTATCGGCGATAAACATTTCTACGTGATTCCACTCTTGAAAGGAAATGTCCATGAAACAAAAATCCAAATAAATGACGAATTTAACTATAGAAAAATTACCTATAAACAAAAGCTACTACACCTATCAATTAAAAAGTAGTAAAGGTTTATGTGTGGTAATTAAAGTTATAGAACATTTCGTACCGGAATATGATATAAAAGCAGCCTTGGCAGAAGCCGGATTTGAAACAAAGTCCATCTTTAATATTAAAAATAAAATACCTCAACCAATATTTAAAGTAGAACTTGAGCCAAACGCATCAAAACTCGCCAAAAAAGAAGTGCATCCAATTTACAATCTTCGTTATCTTTTACATCGAAGGATAATAGTAGAAGAACCCTTCAAAAGAAAAGTTCCAATACAATGTACTTACTATCAAGAATTTGGTCATACCCAGCACCTTACCCAGTATATGTGTAATATGTGGAGATCTACACAAATCCTCCATATGCCCAAAACCTAAGGAAGATGCAAATGCAAAAAAATGCAGCAATTGTGGCAAAAACCATACAGCAAATTATAGGGGTTGTACTGTATTTGTTGAAGTTAAGCAGAGAACTCTTCCCAAAAATCAATC
The DNA here is from genome assembly GCF_002237135.1 of Teleopsis dalmanni. Lineage (NCBI taxonomy): Eukaryota > Metazoa > Arthropoda > Insecta > Diptera > Diopsidae > Teleopsis > Teleopsis dalmanni. The sequence goes on along the minus strand of NC_051846.1, from coordinate 114,997,626 downwards.
AAGTACTGTGCCACCCAAAAATTACTTCCAAGAGCAAATAAGCAATCCAGAAGTAATAATACCTCAAGGCAAAAGTTATGCAAATATATTAAAACAACAATTGGTGAAACTGGCAGTAATTTAGAAGCAACGCTAAATACAATGATCCAAAATCTTAATCTTTTTATGTGTAGTATGCAAAGCATGATGATTTATAAAAAATGAAAGTGCTCTAATGCAAGCTCTGATAATGAAGAAATGAGCAACTCCATTAGAATATGTCACTGGAATGCAAACGGTATAAACAACCATAAACTTGAAATTCAATATTTTTTAATTAGTAATGCAATTGATATTATGCTTGTGTCTGAAAGACATCTTACTAAAAAATCCTCCTAAAAATCCTCCTAAACATCCTCCTAAAAAAGTTAGAAAACAAGAGGGAGAGAAAATTTGAATGGTTAGGCAAGCAGATGGTGTTTGCTTTAAACAACATGGATCAAAACATCGCAATAGAATCTATCGCAAAAATACAGCAGGATATTATGATGTTTGCAAAGAAAGATCTCGTAGAAAATAAAAAGAAGATAGAAAAGATATACCATATTGGCTGGAGCTCTGGAAAGAATTTCCGATAATCGAGATACGGTAAAATGAAATATATACTCTATTTTGAATACATTAATTACACATTGTATATATTAGTTTAGTATTTATATATTGAACCTATTGTGTACAAAACAAAATCTTTACCTTTAAATGAATGTCTTTTAAACTATTCCACATATATATATATATATATATATATATGTATATATGAATAGGATAACCTTGTTTGATACTCTATTCTCTCATAGCTTTCTCCAGTTACCAAAAATTTTGAGTTTGTAGACTCAATTGTTCCTCTTTTGGAACAATTACTTCTACTGTGTTACGAACGTTTGTATTCATCCTGTGTATTGTTGAGCATCCTGTGAAAGTTGTTGTATGCATTAATGTCCAAGAAGCGCAGTTCATTTGTTACATTTGTTTTATAGCTATTTCCTAGTAATTAATTTGTTTTATATTACATGCAATACTTTTTCCTTATTGCCTTTTTGAAATTCAGTCAACAAAAAAGTAAACATAAAAGTCTACAAATTCTTTTAAATTTAGGTACAACGGTAAAGTACAAAAGTAATAGCAAAAGTAAGCACACCTATTGGTCAAGACCAAAAAGAGCGTAAAATTGCGGTGACCATTCATCAAATTGCCCTTCCCCTTTTCCAGTTATTGCAAAGAACATGTGCGATTAAAACAGTTTTATGGTGCTCACTATTAATCTGACGCTGGTTGCGTCTTCCGCATCTGACATTCGACAGATATCGCGTAAAAACGCGATCTTGCTCATCAATTTACCTACCTCTTCAGACGCCGAAAAAGAAAGTTACCTCCGTTTTCAGAAAAAATATTGCTGGCTATATCATAATTGTCATTATCGGAATTTCTCCTGGATCAGTAGGTTCAGTTATGAAACGCGAATTCCAAAACTTGCAGCCCCAGTGGATAGTTGCTTAACAAGGTGAGCCCTAGCTTTATACGAAGAATCGTACGTTCGTAAATAACAAAAAGGACAACACGTACGTCACTCTTTAGGTCAGTGCTGCTCCCCTTAATTGTGGCCATTCTAATCGAAGCATTTGTATTGGGAACGCATGCATTTCTGGTATACTTTTAGCAGAGTACCGAAATGTTATTTCGTTAACTCCTCTTACCTCGTTTACGAGATAAATTGAGGATCTTGTTGTATTTTAATTCCAATTCTCGATTCTTATTTGGCACCAATATAAATTAAGTAAATATATATGCAATTCATTTGCTTTCCTCCTTGCTTCTGTCTGTTAGCTTGCAATTCTTTATTTAGTTTTTTGGTAAAACTGATCATTTTGCTAGTTTTTTTTTCTTATATTATTTACAAGAATTGTATTTATTTAATAGTTTATCAACAACACAGCTGTCAATCAGGCTATTGATAAATGCTAAATAGATTCAGCTTTATTTTTGATATTCTCTAAATTATTGCAACTTTTTCTGAATCGAAAACTTTTGTATATGCTGTACAACTACAGCATATCCAATTTCCAAAGATATAAAGTGATACCGCGAGTGTCAATGCCTGAACCACGACTATCCTGACCCCTATAATGACGGTATCATGGTGGCTGTAGTTAAGAACCAAATTTACGCAGGTAGAATAACTGTATTCATTTACTTTATATTTCGAGTTGTATTTTCCAACCAAGTACTGAGATCTAAAGAACAGCCGATAAATTTGAGAGGCCTCGCTGCCTCTCAAGGAAATGTTGCTGGCGCATTGTATTAATACGTATGCAGTGGTGGTTATCAAAGTTTTCGTTCACCTTAATAGCGCTTTACAGGTAATTATAGGTAAAATCACGAGGGAGTATAGTCTGCTCAATTATATCGACAGATAATTTAATTACTTTCACAGACTCCAGTCATTACCAGAAAGCTGTTGTACCTTTTGGAACTATTTAGGTTTGCATCACACTTCATTTTTCTATCTGCAAAACTTAATGGTATCGGCGTAAATCAATTATTGCTTGAATTAAATTTTCCTTTTCTAATAAACCGAACAATGGTCTTTTTCCGGAGTCACTGACAATCCCTGTCTGTTGCCCTAGTTTAAAACTATTGTTAGTGCGGTTTGTAGGTCAAATAGGATTAGCTAATCTCTTCTATTAACCGCTTTTGTTTAGTCATCAGCATAGGCAAAGAGTTTCTATGGATCTATATTTATAAGATACTGTATTACACTATCTATGATCATAGACCAATTGTAATACCATCTTAATGACAAACTCTTGTAATTTTTGCTATAATAGTTATACCTGCTAGGCAGGTACATTGTAGCATGTAAGTGCATAGTTTATTGATTCATAGATAGTTTTGTTGAAGGCAATTTTCACATCTGGGATTCTGGGAAAGAAAGTGGACAGATTTCTTTGTCATCTAGTGTGTTTCCAATCAAATTTCTGTTGCATGTTGATAGGTGTTCAGAGGATCATTGATTAAAATTTCTTCAATCAAGTATCTGTTAACTAATATTCAGACCTTGCAACAAAAATAACATCACGTGAGTGATTCCGTTTTGGCCTTTTTATTTCTTTATCATAGTTTAGTAATGCTTAAGGTCACTGCCCACTTCTTTTAGTTTTATTAAAGAGCTTTGGGACATCCTTTCCTTAACATCGAGAAATTTGCTTCTCAAAATTATTCTTTTCACGAGGCAATTTTCTACGTAAGCAGTTACTATATGTCTGAAATCAAAGCACGAAGGTGTGAAGGGCGTTCATATCGCATCCAAGCAGAAGTACTATATTATTACTTTTATGATAACTGTTTTGCCAAGTCTCGTGGCCATTTCGTTTTGTATAGTATAGTAACTTTTCCTGTCCACAGAAAAAAAGAAATTTTTTTAAAAACTATACATGTTGTGGGTCTCTCTTAATTATTATTCAAACGCAATTTAGCTGCTTTGGGTTAGCCACAGAATATTGTTGCTGATGCTTGTCGACCATTCTTGCACTAGGGTTATACTAGGGCATAAGGTTTTGGTGGTTCAATAATTAAGACTTCCTCAGCAGTTTTAGTATGGTGAAAATTAATTTGAAATTATTCAGTGACATTATTTTGCCTGAGTTTTCTCTGTTGGTGACTAGCTTTAATGCTTCTGATTTGTGTCTTAACATTTCCTGTTTGGGGTGACAGAGATTTTGCAATTGGATGCCATTATGCAAAAATCGTCAGTCGTATAGACACAACTATTACTAAAAAAACTATTACTGCAAACATGGTACTGCAAAATAAAAGTTCACAATTGCTAAAGAATTGTAAAAAGTTCATGATCAACATGAAATCGAGCTGAACCGAAAGATTCCTGAAAAACATAATTCCAACTAACGTTAACTGATTTAATCATAATAAAAAAGATATTGTTAAATAACAATAATACAAATCGAAGCTACGTTAAAACTCATTTAAAACTAGATGAATATATTTACTATGAAACTAATATTAACAGTGTGAATGACCTAGAAATTTGAGTACTTAAATTTACACAAGTCATTCAAAAATCAGTGGGTCTATCTAAGGATAAAATTGTCTATTTTAATAAGGCAGAGAACGAATCTGTAGGGATATTATACTCAACTTTAAATTGGATGAATAGAATAATACTAAGCGGAAGCTCAAATCTTCATCTACATAATATAAGGAAGACCTTAATGAAACGTTCAACGTTTATTATGCGACTAGGATCGGGATACTATATAGCGAACTCCATTTTGATCACAAAATACTTTGCTTTCTATTTATCTAAACTTTTACTAAGTAAAATAGCGTAATCTAGTAAAGCAATGGAATATTTGATTATCTTTATATATTTATTTCATACATCGTAACATATATTTTGCCTATTAGTTATCCACTTTTATTAACGAAGACATTCAATTTTTTCCTCCAAGACTTAAGGATCTTATAACGGAAGACTTGTTTTATCGTTGACTTATTTTCATTGAAAATCAGACTTTGGTATATAACATACAAAATAGACCATGTCCATGCCATGCCAACATGGCAAATATAAATAAATTTTGAATATAAAAAAAAAAATTAAATCGCAATTGAAGTGATTATTAGCTTTTATCTTTTACTCTGTCTTTTAAGAGAAAACCGATTGGAACAATTATCCCCGTGAAACAAGAAAACTCGTTATTCAAAAATGTGATTCAAAGATTGCGTAAGTAACCTCAGTACCAACCGGACTTCAGGATATTTGTTGTGGAAGTGTTTTAGAACATCCGATGGTCAAAAAACGCTTTCGGAAACAAAACTAGTTCATTACATTAAATAAGCTAACACTAGAGCGATTTCTTCAACATATTATGCAAGAAGCAGAGCACCAAATTCACAACAGTGAAAAAAAAACAAACTTGCAGCTGGTTGTTTAATCTTATTAATTAAAGCATGTTTTGCGCTAAAATATATGCAAAACCGTTGAAAAGGAACCGACCTGTAGTGATTCCCAAATAAAACAATCCACTCCATAAAGCTTCATCATAAAGACCTATTCTATTACCTGTTACTCACGATAATAGAAGTATTTAAAAGATCTCTGCTGTAACATCTAAAACCTATAATTGAACGACCAAATCTTATTCCATGACATCAATGTGGTTTCCGAGCTCAACACTCACTAATTGAACAAACGCATAGAAGATAAAAATGCTTGCTTTGCTGTATATCATGCTGGGTATCAGGACAGTGCCATTCTGGCTATTAAAAATACCGAAGCAAAATCAGCGAAATGCTAACTGGACAGCGAAATGGAAAATTGCACTGAATAATACGAATTAAACGCACATAAATTTTACTACTGAAACTATAACTGCTCTCATGGGGGGTTGTGCAATGAAAGCGACCATAGAAGTTATTCAAATATACAGTAAGTCTATTTATATAGATTTTTGCTTACGTTAAAACTGAATTTTATTAACTGACGATACATACATAATTTTCAAGCCACTCTGATGAGTCTGGGTAGTTACCAGACGAAGCGTGCGTCAGTGGAAACTGACAGTGGACGGTGACTTTTGTTCCTATATAAGAAACCTTATAGTATTTCTCTATAATACGAACGTTTGTTTTTGACAGCAATATATAATTATTTTTATTTTTATTTATTTATTTTAAACTAATAAAAAGGAGCTAGTACAGGTGTTATTTGTAGTGAACTAGCCTTGCAATAGGTTATTTATTTTTAACAAAGTGGGGTAAGTTTAGTCCATCTGAGTTAAAGTACTGTTAGTTTATGTATATGTGCGCAACACATATTGCACCAAAAAGTTTTGTTTAGGCTATACCATTTGGTATAGTACCCAGAACCAAGATTAGGGAAATATATTTCATTACTAGCCATAATATTGGCAGTTTTGGGATATGTCCACCCGACTTTTACAAAAAATCTATTTGTCGTTTTAAGCAACAGCGACACTCACTGTGACCTCTATGGACCGTAAACAGTGGCGTAACTACATTTTTTAGGCCTGTAAGCAAATTCTAACTAAGGGGCCCCTACCAACATACTAAGACGCCCCTCTTTTTATACTCTTTACACGAAAAAATGTGAAAAGGATATATAAGGTTTGTCAAGATTTTCGTAACGCATTAAAGGAAACGTCGGAAATATCATTAAGTATATATCAGTACAATATATATATACTTTTTCAGTTCAAACTACTCTCTCAGCTTTTGAACTCTTCGAACGAAACTTTACACACATACTTTTCGGGAGCCATTTGGTTTGATTGAAATTGGACGTCTATTTCTTGTATCTGTGATATAAACTTAACAATCGGATATGAGGTTTCTCCATTTTTAATAAAGGTATTCAAATGAAATTTGGTGTATACAGTACTGATATTTGCAAAAGACAACGTACAAAATTATTTTCAAATAGGTTTAAATCTAGATATAGCTTCCATATAAGTCTCTCGATTAAGACACATATTTTTCTTAGAAAAATTTTTTTATTTTATAAATAGGTTTAATATTTTATTTGAAGTACATACATATTATGTACTTTAAATTTAAAATTTACGTATCTTTTATAAAATGCAATATGAAGTTAATCCAACAAAAAACGTTTCGTCCCACTTTTGAGAATTTATTAAAAATAAATACAATGAATACAAAAATTTATAGTGGGGCCCCCTAAATTCGGGGGCCCGAAAGCGTTGCTTCCAGTTGCTTCCCTGTAATTACGCCACTGACCGTAAATTAAATGAAAAGAGGAAGTTATAAATATTTATACTCTTAATAGTAAATATTAAAAAATATAGAAATATATGGCTGCGAAACGTGGTTTGTAAGAGAAAGAGTGCTTTGTCAACCGCTATTTTCGCAGAATTCTCAGTGTCTTCTGGTTAAATACTACCACCAACGAGAAGCTGTGGTGAGAAGAAATATGAAAGATATAAATTTTGATATTCGGAGAAGAAAATTTCGATGGATTGGCCATACACTACGCAAACCTCTAGACGATATCGCAAACATGGCCCTACAATATAATCCCCAAGCCAACAGTCGCAAGGGGCGACCTTGATCTACATGGAAGTCCAGCTTTTTTGCTGATTGAAATCAACACAAACACACAAAGCAGAAACTATAGCAGCGTCAGCGCGATCAGGAACATCGCTTTGCAAAGGAAGCAATGGAAACTACTTATAGATGGCCTACACCCAGTATCAAAACCAGTTCGAAATCAATTGTTTGCCGTCGAGCAAGCCTTTAATAATAATAAAATGAAAATTTGGTATTTATTTGCGAAAATTTTCAACAATCCAGTCTATGAATTTTTTACGGACTAAAAAATCATTTTTTTCTATTTGATAAAAGAGGCACGACAGTTTTGCTAGTTTATCCTTTGATTGCCGACTTAGCAATCATCGACATGTCTGTTCATGCAAACATACTGTGGTAATTCTACTGCTGAAGACGTTATTGTTTTAGAATGGAAAATCCTGCTTTAAAGCGATGTCCGCCCAACTGAATTAAAAAGTAAAACCAATTTGCTTAAAGCCAACATAAAGTTTGTTTGATATACATTTAGCACACCGGAAACGAAAACAAAGTACCAGGTTATCGTAGCTTGCATTCATTCATTTTGTACGTTTAAGACCAGATGCGATCGCTGTCCAATATAAATCACTGTACAGATTGGAGGGCCGCAGACACAAATACATACATACATACGTTCATAGTCGTTTTCGACAAAAATAAAAATGCGGTTATAATGTTAAAATTATTTTTATTAATTTATCAATTTAAATTCATATTTTTGTTACATATACTATAAAAATAAAATAATGTAGTTTTAACAGTGCACCAAAAGAAAATTTCGGAATTGTTTCAATGCAGATTCAACACATGTCGCGGGCCGCACAAACCATGCTTTGGACAACCCTGTTTAGACGAAGAAAAATGTACACTACAATCAATCGGGTTATGGAAACTCGTAGTGTACAATGTTTTGGTAATTACAAAAGTACAGTACAAAAACGATTACGAAACGTTCGCTAAACGTTTACGTACAGTATGGTTGGAAAAACTTTTTATATACGTACAGTGCAAATTTTTATTCTACACTTGTTTATGAATAATTCTACTTCTGTCTTTCTTTATAATTAGAAATATAAAAAGGTAATTGTTGAAGACTAGCTTTCAGAAGTATTGTGTACATATAATTGCTGTGAATATATTTATTACGTACATATATACATATGTATGTATAATGTGCATGTTTCAACACAAATTTTAACCATAATTTACTGATAATTTAGGATGATACTTAAGTGTTCTGTTCACACTCAACGAAAGCAAATTTTCTGTTTCAGTGAAACTTGAATTTCTTTGCCATTTTATTGAACTTCTTCGAAATGGTCAGCGAATGTACACGAAATTATTGCACACTTCTGTACACACATACTTTATTGTCTTTGACACAGGCAAAAAATCAATTTTGATAAATAAAACCTAGAAATGTGCAGTGTCTTTTGGCAATGAAATGCCCCCAACTTCGATTTCGCAACAGTTTTGTCGAGCTTACCTGTTGCTCTGCTCTTTGCAGTCACTTACATAACTCTAAACACACAGACACTGCACCGCGAATAGTCCCTTTCCTCCAAACATCTCAATCATTCTACAATTGTGGTAAACCGAATTTGACACAAATGTGGCAGCGAGGAATGTACGCAGTCCAGTTCAGTTGTGTGTGCTTGTATGTATGCGTGCATATGTTTTGTGTATATTGTGCCGTTAGAGTTCTGCGAGTTGAATGTGCTGTGCCGGTTGTTTTTTGCTTTTGGTGGTGTTATGTTGATTTGTGCTCGTTTTTTAAATTAATTATTGTTGTTGTGTTGTTGTGTTCTTGTGTAGTATGCGAGCGGAAAGCAAAACTTGTATTTTGTATGTAAATATGTGTCTGTATATTTTTATATATGGTAATAGTCATGTAAATAAACCCAGACAAGCGATCGAATAATAAAAATACTTGTTTTCATATTTTTACTTGTAGGAATGAATGTGTAAGCACCCAGATATATATGTACATATGTTTCTCGTTAGTATTATATTTTCACATGTTAAATTATAGTTAAATAACTTTTGCTCCTTTCTGCTTAATTTCAGCAGCCGCGTTTTGTTATGGTTTGGTTTGGAGGTGGGGTATCTGAATAAGCACATTTGGTATATGAAATTGTTTACATGAGGTTCATGGCGCTTTCATACTCTAAATTTAATGCTTCTGCTTCCTTTGTATTTGCCAGGTTTCTGAAGAATTCAGACTAATCAGCTAACTTTTCCAGTTCTAAAGATTATTAACTATATATGTATATATATTTTGATACATTTATAGATACGATGAGGGCTTTCCAAGTGCCTTGATTGACAACAGATTATGTTTCCAATACGTTTTAGCTTAATATAGAACGGTTTTTTAAGTTTAGTACTTTAAAGTTGAAACGTTTTATATAAAAATACACAAGTAGATGGCGCGTCTAGTTGTAAATCTTAGTTTGCGCAAAATAAAAGTTGCATGTACTAGTTGCCGATAGATGGCAAACTTAGTTGGTGTTTGTAAAACGTCTACAATTTCATAGCTCAATACCTTAAAATTAGCTTAGTGGAAAAAATTGCCAGAGGAGTGAAGCTTCCAAAAATTCATAGTCAAATTGCGGCGTTAGAGTAATCCTAATCACATTAATTTAATTAAATAATTGAGTTTCTTTCACACATAAGATATATGTATGTACATGCTGGTACGCAGCCATGTTTAATTTAAAATATCCCAATAAAAAATGTTCTTCTAAAAAGTATATGAATTAGTAAAAAATAAATTTCTTATACAATTACCACCGCCTCTTCCCATTTTTCCAAAAAAGTCTTTAGCCAGCATCAATTAAGGTCGTGTGCGAGTTAGGCTAAGTTGCATTCTAAATGAGGGAAATACTAAGTTGTGCCGATAATCTAGTGATGTGTCGATACGTGTTGATATATGGCTAAATGTGTACAGTGCAAAAAATTCCAAAAAATCTCCCATTTGGTTTAGCATCAACTTAGCCTAACTTGCACACGTCCTAAATAGCATTATATCAACAAGTTTTTTATATAAATAGGTATCTTTTTTTATCATTTTTCAAGATGATCGCTATAACAACAACTCAAGTTAAATTCTAAAAATGTGTAAAAGGCCATAAATATTTCAATTTATATAAATTACTTTCCTTCAAATTTTCTACATAGGACGTGTGCGAACCCAAACATAAGAAGATGTTCAGTCTGACCTCTGCTCTATGATAGCATGGATCGAGTACACTTGTTAAATTTAAAATGCTTACTTTAGGAAATAAACTTCATACCGGCGCATTCCATCCCATCCTTTCATAGGAAGTCAGTAATGGTGGAGCGAAACTCCGACTCATAAAACAGTGTGAACAAAATTTATTTATTTCTTTTACATTTCCTCCCAGAAACGGAGAACTAATAAATTAATTACTAATAAATTAATTAAATAATAATTAATTAATTAATTAAAATTGAAATTTTTCAAACATTATTCACGGAATCAAAAAATTATTTTGCAGTTCAAAGCGGATCGATCCGTTATCGATCATATCTGCAAGGTATGGAGACATACTTGAAAACCGATCGATCCAATACATTTTGTACGAAGTTACAAAAATAACCACCTTACATAAAAAATGCATTATATATTTTCTTTCTTTTGAACTAAATTTAAATTATAACCAAATTATAACTAAATCGTCTGCATGTGTATTGAAGATTGATACCTCCAATCTTTAAGTTGTGCTAAGACATCGACTTTGGTAGATTAAGTCAAACGTAAATGATGACTGTTAAATCGGACCTCATATTTGCATAAATTGGCTGATTTCATTTGCGTCTGAACTTTTGCTACATACTACTAGTCAAAGTACTCGTGGTAACATCAATTTGATGCGATTTTGTTGTGTGTGGAAAGTGCAAATCTTAATAAAATCCTCAATATGCATTATATTATCGAGCAAGAACACTTCATTCCAATAATCTGCTTGCAAAAGTGTCTTTACGTCACAAGTGAATGCCGAAGTAAAACCATTGACTAAACGATGCTACCGCTGGCCACCAGCAGAATTTCTGCATTAAGGACGTATGCGAGTTAGGCTAAGTTGCGTTCTAAATGAGGAAAATTCTAAGTTGTGCCGATAATGTAGTGATGTGTCGATACGTGTTGATAAATGGCTAAATGTGTGCAGTGCAAAAAATACCAAAAAATCTCCCATTTGGTTTAGCACCAAATTAGCCTAACTCGTACACGTTCTAAATATTCTAAATATTTTAATGATTTATCCACAAATTTTGCCGTAATGGCAACTCTATATAATTCAACATTTGCACACAAAATTTAAGAAAGAGTTCGGCTGTGGCAAATGTGTAATTTTACGCTCAATATAATTTGTTGTTGTAGCTGTGGGAAATGTGAAATTTTCGGAGATTCGCTCATTCCACACACATTCCACAATTCAACACAATTGCAAAATTGTAGTTTGGACTGCAGAAAACAGTTTTTATTTAAGATAATAATTTTGCGAAAAGAAATTTCTAAATATGTTCAGCACTTTTCTGTAAAACGAAGTACTAATGTTTGTCATTTTAGCTGTCGAAAATTTTCATTTTGCATTGAAAGCAACAACAATTGACAGCTAAAATTACAAATAAAACTCTCGCATGAACCAAGTACAATATCCATTTGATAAGAAAAATTTACATATGTATGTTCATATGTAAATAACGACATAAAAAATTATCCATAATGTCCAAAATTTGGCAAACATTTTTTAGAAAGATTTTATTAAAAATTTTCGTTCGAAATGGTCTGGACTTAGTACTAGGCTTAGAGCACCGAATCAAAAATTATTTGATAAAATATCCAAACCGTAAATTTCAAGAAAATTATAGATGAACAAAGAAGCAATTATTTGCTAATTAATAGACTTTTTGAAAATATACATTCATATATTACTTATAAATGTTCAAATAAATATTATAAACAAATATTAATGTATTTCGTCTTAAGGAAATATGAAAATTTTTCGAATTTGTCAACCTTTGTCAAGACCTTTCAAAAAATATATAATAAAAAATATTTCCCAACAGATATCTTGAATCAATTTAAGTGTATTTATGTACATATTCTAAATTCCCTGAAATTAATTCAAAATTCATAAGTTAATCCGATTTAGAGTTAAAGATCTTTTACAATCTTTGCAGCATTGTTTATATTTTATAAAAAAGTTTCAAACAAATATTTTGAACTAATTTTAAATAATTTTTTCATTCTTATTCTAATCAAGTTAATAAGTTTATATCTGTTTTCGAAATATTAACGTGTTTCAAGTTGGCTCCTCGACATAAGGCTCCTCAACATACACATACATATGTATATATAGTAAAAATATTTTTGAATAGATATTTTGAAGTAGTTTTAATGTATTTCATCTCATTCTAAATCGGATGACATAAATTCGGACACAATTTATTAATCTATCCTCTTCCTAATAATTCAATTTCGATTTTTCAAATCCAAATTTCCAAACAAAGCTTATGTACCTACAAATGTAGTTTTTCATCTTTAATTAAATGACAGTATCAATTGGCATACGACTATCTGGCTATCTCCCATTCTGCTCCACTGTACGCCGTAACTGTATCCGATTTTTATTTAGAATATTGATCAGTATTAGTATAAATTTTGTGAAGAGAGAAGGTCAACACAATAGACGACGAATTCAACAATTAGTTTTTTCACAGCCCGCATTGAATGAAGATATATAGCTTTCAGTAGTTCAGTTACTATTTTTCAATTCTCTTCGTTGATTTTCATATGAGTCCTTTTACGATCTTATAAAATCATAATTTTTATATGTACACATACATATGTATATATTTTCTCTACATAAAAGCACTAAGTTAAATTAGGTATTTGGTATATCAGACGACTGCTCTGAACCTTTTTGAACCTTGATTTAAATTTCCAGAAAGATTGAATTGTTAAACAATACGCTCATGTTTTCAAATATCACTGAGCCCAATTGAGAGTTTCAGATGACCGGACGTTATTAGGTTTCTTACCTCATGAAATTCGCCAATTTCATCTGTATTTCAATTTAATTATTTACTTATTATTAACACTAAAATCTAATAAATATCAAACAAATAATATAGAATTTTCTTAAATAAAACAAATCAGCACAGTTAAGAATATTATAGGTTGAATGACGTGTCTTTTTCCAACCGAAAGTCCAAAGAATGATTCACGCTATTGTGCAGAAAGCAGAAACAAGAATTTAAATGAACCAAAAAATCGATAAGGAATCAATAAAAGCAGGTCTCTCTATCTATATATATATGTTCATATATCTGCAAACCCATATTCAAGATCAAACAAATTGTGTAAGGAGAAAAAAATCATTTTATGAACTCTAGCTGCGTTTAAAAAAAAACGAAATTAAAATTATTATTATTGTAAGGGGATGTGGCACTCCGACTATCGGGTCTATTGTGCCCCCTTCTGGGGTTAGAGTAGGTCTTTAAACCCTGTGGCGTCAATAAAAAGTAGTGTAGAACCTACTTTACAAAGTTTTATTGCCTCTTCCATAAGAATATACATTCCTAGGAGCCTGTTGCGTTTGTGCATTTGTAAGGTAGTGTTTTAGTTTACAGTGCCCTGTTTCCTGTGAGTGATTTGGATTGTTTTAATCCTGGTATATTATCCCAGTAATCCTTTTTATTCTAGCTCTTCTTTATTTTTATGAGACAAAGGAGCTTATTATATCCTGGTCCACAAAAAGGTTTCGGCCCCATCATCGGTGTGGCTGCTCCTTTCCTGGCCAGTTTATCCGCGTATGCCCGCTCCTGGTGCGACTATGCCCACTCCGGCACTTTTCTCCGTAAGCGAGCCGTCAGTGAACCATGCAATTGTGCTATTCGTTAGTTGGTAGATTTGACTGATGCCTTCTCAACTTTTTTGTTGCTTAGTTCAGTTTTAAAATGCTGAACTTAAGATTTATCGTGTCCTATGGCATTGAAAGTTACAGACGCTGCTTGGCAAGATTTTCGAAGTTCTTTCTATCTGTTATATTTCCTTTCTTCACTCTTAGAACTGTCCTTTCCGCTTAGGACCTGATGTATATCGGCAAGGCTGTGACATTCAGCGCTGAAGTATGCGATTGCCTCAGCGCTGAAAGTCCCGCTGGGATATTGAATACTCTCAATTTCTGTACTCTGCACTACTTACACAAGCATTTTATACGTTTACACAAAACAAAACAAATTTCACGCTCATGACAATGTAACTGACAGTTCATGTTGTCGTCAAGTTCATCTCACGTTCATGATAGTGTAAACAGGCCCTGATGCTTGTAATGTTGTTCACAATATAAAAGCGGCAGTTGCTGCACATACAAAAGAACATACAATAGTTTTTAAAAAATTACAAATAATTCAAAATCAACAAATGATAGTGCTTTCTTCAATGATTACTAGAAAAAAAGGAAGTTGCAAAAAAGACTTTGGAAAGTACGGGCAGTAAATATTATTAAATAAAGAATAAAATTTTACTAAGTTGCTGAGAAGACAACAGAGGGCTTCAAAACAAGTTTGAACACTAAACAACCACAATCTTAATAGAAAAGAAATAAGGCGATGTTTAGTTAAAATTTTCAATAAGTTTTATTTTAACTAATACCTATTAGTTGTCCATAACCTTAACACTAATAACTTATAAATTAAAAATAAAAACAACAAAAAATATGTACTTATATATTTTTCATATAATTAGTTTATATATACTTATAAAATTTATAAAAAATTTATATTATTACACTTATAATTTTAATAATTTAAAATATATTAAAAATAAAAATAAAAAAATATAGTTGGTTATCATTGATTTTGCTTTTCTTTGTAGGTGTGTTCTTTTTTGGCTTCAAAGATGTTGACGATAATGTTGACGACGCTGACAGTAACGGTGAGGATGACTATCAGAAATTAATTTGATGGTGTTGTCAATAGGCAAGTTCTCCAAAATTATATACCATACACGTTATTGACAAACTTCCACGATGACGGAGCCTCCGTTGAAACCACAATACATTGCTGATTCTTTCTGTTTTAAAATAAATGAGAAAAATAGTTAACATAACATTAACTATTAAATAAAACATCTAATATTAATCGTAAAGGATTATGTGGTTTTAATTACAAAAAAGTAATGATATGATAGAAATTTCACTTATTGAACACTTGCCTAAAATGTTGGGTGAAGTGCACTTTCGTTTGCACTTCGGACGCGGTTACCATAAAACCTGTTTCACTTTTTTAGGGAAGAAGATTTTCTTCCCATAGTTCTACGGTTCCACACGCATTCCGGGTAATATTTTTTTGTTTTACATTAAACACAATTTCAAATTTATAAATCAAACTTGTGAGATCTCAATTATTGCTTTCCTGATGTTAACCTGAAATAAATAATTTTTAATAAATAATATATGAAATTTTATAATTATATTAAATATATATTTGATAAATAAACTTATTTTTATATTTTTATGTATTAATTATATATTTTGTTTATAAAGAAACAAATGTTTAAAAAATTCTTACCTGTTGTTTGTTTTGAATTTTGATTGTTTGTTTATGTTAACATTTTGTTTCATGTGTCAAATATGTCAAATTTCAATCATTTCCAATGTTGCATTCGTGATATTTGGTATAATTTTGGTCGAATTTTGTTTACTATATTTTATAGTAAATGAAAAAGCACGGAAACTCTTTGTATGGCTAATGCAATTTACTCAGTAAATGAAGCTTACTAAGTACGTAGTGGAAACGTACTATTATAAGGTTATTATAGTTCAATCAAACTGGTTGTAGATTTGTTTGTCGTTTGACGAACTTAACTAATTACAATTTTATATTCACACTTGTAAAGTAATCCTTGCAGGTAAGTTTGTAGTTTTGCCAACTGTCGTAAAGCGTATTTGAATTGTCTTTCTTTCAAACGGTGAAAAATAAAGTGGATATAAGCAGCGATAGTTCAGAGAAGAAACTATCCCAAATCAGAATGACAAATTTTTCCACGATTTGAGGATTTCTTGTTGCACGTGGAAGTGGCCTTTCATCTCTACAGGAATCCGATGGAGAACTGTTGAAAACTTTGTTAAAATACAAATATGACTCGAAAAAGAATTAGTCAAAAATATTTAAACAGTATCTAACTATTCTCTCTCATATAAAGCATTTTAGACTTTATATTAAGACCATATATACAGGACATATGATTGCAGCTATTTAAAATGGACTGCACTGAATTTTGACACAACTGTAAATAATCCAAATGCATCTCGCAAAGCTGGGCAAAAATACCTGGACAACACAGTTCCAATTGTGTGATGTACGAGAATATTATGTGAACGCCTTTCGTACATTATTGTGGCCCTGCAGTTGTACCGATAACGTAGTGGAAAATGTGAAAAAAATATGGGTTTGGTAACAAAATAAGTAGTGATTTTACATGGGTACCTGCATACCATACTGCAACAATTACTAATTTTTTTTTTAATTATTAAACCTTTTGTTTGTATACTTAATACTATTTTTAGACTGTTATACTTAACTCGACTTATATGTAGCAAAATGTTACATTTTCCGTAAAAAATCTATACAATACCCATATAAAATATCCTAAAGAAGTTCGACAAGTATAAGTGTAATCATATCATAATGTTAAACAATATTTAATCATATTCGTAGTCTACAATTACAACCATCTATTTAGTTATTAAGAAAGGTTAACAAATAAATTGAATATGTATTTTTGCAGTGTCTGTGTTAAACTTATTTAAAGAATTTGAAATACTATAAGTTTTTACATACATACTTATATAAGTTAGGACTATAAATTGGTTTCGTTTTTAATATTAATGTCATATATATCCGATTCTGCATCATCATCTAAGTCTTCGGTTCCAGAATGTGTTGCTTGTAATGCCTTAAATTGCATCAAATGGTTGTGATTGCGTTGTGAACTACTTTCAATTATTGGTCCATATCTCGCTATTCCAGGCACTGTTTCCCGAGACACAGAGACATACTTAGCGACAATCTGCATTAGTTCAATCCTGCAATTCAGATTTAGAGCTTTTGTCAACCCGGAGAGACTCGGCAACAAAGACAGTAAAAAATGATAGTTGTCATCTTTTTGCAATTCTTTGTGTTTGTTTTCTTCAGTACTGAAAGCACTTTCTTCAAGGGAATATTGGTTTGGATTTTTTGGATGTGTATTAACTATATGTTCCTCATCCTCGTTCTGTGTCGTGTGGGACTTTGCTTTTCTTTTAGAAATAACAACCTCTCTTAAAAATTGCAACTGTTCTGTAAACATATAAGGCGATTTACATTCAGATTTATCTCTATACTTCCTTTTCTTGCTCGAAATGTCTCGTGCAAATCTGTCTCTAATATTCTTCCATTTTTTGTGCAACAATTCCTCTGAAATTAGAATGCAACATTTTATTCGCTCATAAGTATATCGATAAGCTACTGGCTTTTATTGCTAAACATTTGTAATAATAAAATAAATTAAAAATTCTATACATATACGTACACATACATACAAACTTGCATTTGTAGATACATATCAATAATTCGGGTGAAAAGTGTAATTTCGAGTACTTGCTATCAGACAATGTAAACCAACCTAATTTTTTCTTTTCGTCCGTTGTCATTACAGGATCAGAGAAAATAGCTGCAATTTGTTCCCAACATTCCTTCCTCTTAACTTTATCACTATATTCTTTTTTATTCATATTCCATAACGCTGGTCGAACTTCTACTTCTTTTATTAGCTTCTTAATATTTATTTTTTTCTGCATTCCGTAACCGCTCGCGTCCGCATGCACAAATGTACTGAACGTTGCCAACGACTGCGTTCGAACTCATCTCTGTTTACGACGACTTTTGAGCCGATTCGGCTACACAATTGTGAACGACTCGTTCATGTTTGGAATCTGCTTTGTAACCATTAAAGAATACTTTTCCACCCCTCACGTAAAGCCAAACTCGTTTGTGTGCATGTATTATTATTCTTCTTATTACATTCGGCAAACGGTTCGGCTTTGTGTGCAACGCGTACTTGAAGTATTATAGTCCGCAATATAAATTGATAAATATTCTATTATATAAATGCGGTTTTTCATTTATATTTCACAGTCAAGGGTCTACCCAGAGCCGAAGTTAGGGGGCTGTTATGCTGATATTACATCATATAATTTATGCAAACATAATCTGGAAAACTATTCTTTAAGAAATATATGTATGTCAAATATACATATATACATATGTAAATTAGAAAAGATTAACAAGGCGAATTTTACACATTTCTTATAAGCAATATTTAATTTTTATTCAAAACAATAATAAAATATTAAGGTCTAACACAACAACCCCCCTCCCCTTTGCGTACCCCCATGATCAAAGTTATTTTTATATCGAATATTTATATACATTATCGCATAATATATATACATACATATATATAGCAGGAATACATTAGTGTGAAAAAATCACATGATAATTTATCCAACTGTTAGGACGAAAATAAAATGGTTTCGGCTGGTGGAGCTTTCATTGATTAATTGATCTCTAAACAACTCTAAACTGCTATTAGTTTCGATATAATGACAACACTGTGTTCTCATCTTGTTAAATGACAGTTGTCAGCTGATTGTCAGCTGATTGTGTACCAGCGTATGACCCAGCGTTATTAGTTTTTTAGAAAAATTTTTTGTAAAGAGGTTTTTCGAACAGTAGTGAACTACAATAACAAAAATTTACTTTTTATATTATTTTAATTAATTGAATTTTTGGCTGACCATACAGCTGTTTCGAATATTGCCAAATACCCATCATCAGTGGTCTTAGAAACAATTCTTGTGTTTAATTATTCGTAAATAATTATTTTTGAGACTGCAAGTACCAAGAATCGAACTCGGGTCCTGCCAAATATGAAGCTCAGAATCAGCGCACCTTAACCAACTGATCTAAAGCCGTACTTGACTTTTTTGTTCGCATATTTTTCTGGAGTTTTATTACTTTTACTATGAAAGTTTCTTATTAACAATTTTACTTGCTGTGTTTATATTAGAACGAAATCATAAACCAGCTGTAGAATAATTCAATTAATTAAATAATTATATTTTTATTTTCAATTGTTAAATTTCAATACTATTCTGTTCGTACAGGCATTATTTATTGTATGATTTCTTCTTTCTTATGTATAAAACCTAATCTAGGAACGTAATGCTAAGAAAGTCATGCTAATGTTACTCCACTAGTCGCACGGGCGAGCCCAATATTTTGTGAATATATGTAAGTTGTAATTTAACGTCAAATTTTCCACACGAAAGTGACTATTATATTTTAATAGAAACTTATTATATTTCATAAAGAGGTTTTTCGAACAGTAGTGAACTACAATAAAAAAAATTTATTATTATTATTTTAATTAATTGAATTTCTGGCTGGCAAATTTTTTGTCAGTCGCGTAATTCAAACGTAATAGTGCGATAATATAACAGATCTGATTTGGTAAGTAAAGGTACATATTGACAGAAATCAGACCCGCAATACAAGGTTACTTAACTACTTAATTAAATATATCAAAAATACATATAATGCAACAAGTACTCAAAAATCAGATTAAAATATGTATGTTTGATACTTGCACATTTGAAAATTGACAACAGTTTGTCAATGCTAAAAAAAATAGATGCGTCAAATCAGTTGTTAAGATTGCACGGCTACTAGTTACCGAATATTGTTTTCTCTGATGAGAAAAATCTCCTGATTGAGCTAAATTGCTCACTTGACAAAAAACCCTCAGTCTCATAAAGCATACAACGGGTTTTGAATACATTACAGACCTACTATAAACAGTATTTCGTGGTAAATGCAGCCATATCACAAATTAGATATGATTATCCTTCTAAGGTATTTCTAAGAACATTCAATAGCATGGCATTGTCCATATAAAGCATAGTTATGTTCGTGAACCGCATGTATCTTAAATTTACCTTATTATATTATTTTAACAGCATTATGCAAAGATTACTAGCACTATAAAACGTAAACATGGTATCACCAGGATCGTAAGTTTATTCTCATTTCGTTAAGTGCGCCATCATGGCCGAAAGCATTTATATCTGAGGAGATTGCCAGCATGCTTTGTTTACACCTGCATTTTCTGGAATTTGCAATATAGTTAATACAAAAGTCCATTGTATGATGACTTTTCCTAACAAACATACGTAGGCTTGAGGGATAGAGAGAAACGTGGATGCTGTGTTAATCCCTTTAACTGTAAATCTGATTTCAAAACAAAATAAAAGTTCAATATTTGTAATAAAGCATTTCCAGCAATTATTATCGACTCTACACATGTGGTTCTCATTCACGGTGTTAGTTACACCATTATCATCAGAGTTTACCGTTAATAATCTAACGATTTTTTTTTGGATTGACAACGTAGTGGTAGGCACCCACTCAAGAACGACTTGCAGAAATTAAGCCTATTGTGAAATAAAAGGAATACTTTAACAATAATTTGTATATCCAGGAATTCTTTTCAGAAGCCAAAACTCCTCCCAGTTTTTTTGACCATTTGCATATGAATTTTAGATGCTTTGAATTTTGATAAGTGTTGTTTGACCAGGACGATGATGCGTACCAGATGTTCCGGGAGAGTACCAAATTCCATGTGTTAACGCATAGATACACGTCCCGAAAAATGTCTCGAAGTTAAAAACTCGTTACGCAACAGACGAGATATATATATATTTGTAGATATATATATTTCTATATTTCGAGATATATATTTCTTTCAGAGAAGTTTAAAAAAGTCATTAATATTGCTTTTAATGCTTTATGTCAGCTAACTAAAGAAACCTAATTTATTATCATAGCCGTTTATATACATATATATTATATATATATATATATATATATATATATATATATTTATATATATATAATATAGAGGTGTTTATGAAATATAATACCTTATCCACTACCTGAAGGAATTTAACTCATAATCATAATTTTTCTCTTATAACCGTTTTTAATTTTTTTAAAATAATAATTTTGATAACAATTAATTGAATTATAGTGATAATAATTAGAAGTAAATAAACTGTGCAAGTACGATTAACTTATTGATGAACAGTTACATGTGTATGTATGTATGTACATATGTATATGTATGTGTACTCATAGTACTCTTAGGTCTCAGACAAGACAAAAAGAATATGCTCTGATATTGTTTTTTATTGTGTGACGTGTGTGTAATTTTATTATGTTTAATGAAATGAGTATAACTAAAATAAATAGAAATGTAGAAAATTAATAGATTAAACTAGAGTACTCATTTATTAAATTTACTCATCATCAATCCATGACCACGCTTCACATGTATGCTTGTATTTTCGCTTCACTCATCTGTTAAAACATGCAAACAAACATGAGTACTTACTTGTACGTCATACATTTAACTTGTTTCGCTGAACTGTCGGGCCAAAATACACTACATCAATACTAATAGTAATACCGGATTCTGCACTAACAACAAAATATACTATTCTTATACTTTTGTTCCCTTGGGCACATATTCATAGTCACATATGTATGTATGTGTATGAAGCAGACCAAAGGAGGGCTACAAAAAGAAAACTATAAAATAAATTAATAATACAAATGAAGAGCGACCGAAGATAGCTTAACCAAACAATATCGTGCTAAACAACACAACCTCACAAATAATATTTCAAAAAATAAATTTCAAATAAAGTTATAAAATAGACAGACCCCGAAAGTAATAAGAAAAATATACATAGTAATAAAAATGAGCTTAAAATAAAACCGGTTAGGATTACATATTGAAATGTATGTGTGCATGTGCCTTCGAATGTGTGTATGCTTGTGTGTAGAACAAAGCGTTTTAAACAAGAAAAGAGTACAAAGTAAAATCGAAACGCAAATATTCATACTCACATGTTGTACATCGGCCAATGCTGATATTCCACAGCACAAATATGAAAAAAAAATATGTTTGTAGACATTTGGATTTTTACACTATACAGGGTAGGGCTGCTAAGGTTCCACAAATATTAAAACAAAACATTTGTGTTAAAATTTGGATGTTTACACTTAGATAGTTAATAATAATATTCTATACAGCGTGTATTATATGTCGTTTACACTGGCCGAAAATGGCTCATTTCGAATAAACCATTTGAACATGTTTTTATTCCTTGTAATTCATTTGTTTTCATTTCAAACAGCTGATTTTTCAACTTGCCTGTTGATTTGATTTTTGCCTGGTATTGAAATGGTATTGAAAATATGCTCATGAAATAGAATAAACATATATGATTTGAATATTTCAACTCAAATATTAAATATCTCTGAAAAAGTTCAACAAGCAAATCATTTTTAAAAATTTATTCATAAATAACAACCCAGCTTCCACAGCAATGTTGCTAACCTTGCACTAGCCGCGTGCTACTCGTACTAACTTTGAGTAACACTGTGTATAAACAAATGCGTTCCACTAGCGAAAATTCGAGTAAATTTGAGCATCTGAGCGAGCGTAACATCCCTGTCGAAATTTGAAAATGCTACATAGACTTTCTCGTACATTTTATTTCAAATAAAATTTGTGTAATGAGTGAATCTGGTGTTTTAGTTTTGGTTGAATTTAAATTTTTTGTATTGTTTATTGGCGCGGCACTGGTGTTCTCACCAGACTTTATACAAAGCTGTTCCATGAAAATCTGTGTAAAGAGCGAAATTTGGCACTTTTTTTGTGTTACGCTCTCAGTTTGTACTTTTACTTTACTTGTGTTTTAGTTGAGTTTTACTACGAGTAAGTCGTGTTATTTCGCCATTTTTGTATTTAGGAAAAGGTATTAAATTAAGTCAATTTTAACTTCAATCAAAATTCGAAGTTTGTTTCACCCATTTTTATATGGCAAAATCGATATTGGTTGCTGGTTTTGCGCTTAAAGTCGATTTCCACTAGCAAAGTTCGTAATGTAAACCCACTCCATTCACACTGTCTCATTTAGGTACCTGCTCATTTATGTAAATTAGGAAGCGTTCACACTATAACGAGCTCATTTATTCAGCTGATAGAACTTTTATTTGTCAAAAAAGCTATTAAATAACTTTCTTTTGTTTACAAATGAAATACACAGAAAAATTTCGGTATTGTGTAAAATAAATCTTATGTGTATGTGTACAAAATCTGAAATCGTATAAAAGTATACGTTAGAGACAAGTTTCCAAGTATCCACGCGTTTTACATATTATTAATATAAAAAAATGGAAAGTTAATTTTCTTGATTTTTATTTGCCTTACCCTGTAAAGTAAAACTGTATGTTACGAATTACATGTGAACTTTAAGTAGGCGCTCACTACGTGTCTTTATGTCATTATTATTATTTTATATTAATACATGTATTTGTAATAAGTTTAGATTTGAATGCATGCACACACGTAATATCCCACATTGCCTAGAAACCTTCCGTATGTGAGCGCCTGTGTGTGCCGTAACCGATTTGATTGCCTTTAAACTTCAGTTGTTCTTGTTTATTTTATAAAAAGCACATACCATTTATATCCCTTCCCGCGCACTCTTTCAGACTAATTATCTAGGCCTGTGACGTTGTTCATATGTTTTTTGTAAATCATAATATAACTAAGAAAAATTAAAAACGTGGACAAAATTCTAGGAAACTGACACTCATGCAATTGAACGTGTATGTGTGTGTAAAACAACACACAGAGAGCAGTTGCTGTTCTTTTTCTTTGCAATTTGAAAACTTTCCACAGAATAATGACAAATAAGTGAGTCAAAAAATCAGCTGTTTTTTTATGAGCACCTTTTGTATTAAAAAGTATTGCAAAACTAACCACAAAGACAATAAATTAGCGAAATTCGGTGGGAGCTGTCACATGCTTAGCTAGTTATTGTTCTTCATTTTAGAAAGCTTTCTAGAAAGGATATTTTACAACTTGGCATTAAGCCTTTAATTGATGAGGATTATTAACATATGTATGTGCATACATATGTAAAATACAATATTATAATAATTTAATTTTTGAATTGTTTTTATCTCTATTACATGTCATTGTTAAGTAAATTTGTATATTATTTGCATATGTACATAAACGGTCATTCACGGAAAAATTATTTTACAAGTTTTCCATATACTGGACATTACGTGTGAGTTAATCCAGTAATTTCAAATATAAGTTAAATGTCCTGAACCTTTACTCACATATGGGTAAAGAGAACAGGGAACCACTTTCCAAGAGTGGTGTTCCCATTAACATTTATCGCTTTGTAAGTGGTTCATGACGGCTTAAATAGCGGTTTGATGGTAGTCATTAACCTACTATTTTGCGAATCGCAGTTATCTTATCGTTTCATGAATTTGTGATGGCTATGGTTACTCACTATTTTAAGAATATCGCTAATAGGAGTGTTTGTGCGCGGATCTTAGTTGTCTTATCTGCAGAGTGTTGTAGTTATATGTACGTAAGCAATCGTCTTATTGATACGTAGCACGTAATACACTATCTGAAACACGGTTAGACTGAAAAGATTCTAGCATTTCTAGTGGCATTGCCCTATAGACTCCATACTGGTGGCCATTCTTACTCTGTAGCTTGATTTTACTTTTTGCTAAAAGTTATTTTTTATATAAAAATTGTAAATTTATAGAATTGAAAAACAAGAATGATTTTTTTCTCATATTTCACTTTAAATAACTTCAACTTTATAATAATTATAATTATAATTATAATTTTTAATTATATAATTATATATTTAAAAAAACTATGTGAAGACGCATACATATACATACATACAAATGTATATAAATACATACATATATGTATGTAAATTTGACACATTGTTTACAGCATAAAATAAAATTTTAATACTCATCTATATGTATATACATACATATATATGTACGTGTGTATGTATGTATTAAGAATTGTTCGGAGTCCAGAGTATTATATATTTTAACGACATATTCAAACGTAAAAAACATACTTTATTTAAAGAAATACGTTGGGTAGACGGATATGGCGTATCTACAATTCTATACGAAAATGCAAAAAACTTCGTGCTTCTGTGAAAAAAAAAACAAACAGAAAAAGAAATGTATTTACGTTAATGTTTATTAACTATGAAAATAAAAATATCGTTGCAACTCAACTCCTCACCCCACCACCCAAAGAAATGTGAACAAAAAATAAATGAAATAAAAATTGCTTATTCACTGTGCAAACATACCACAGCATTCTTTTAGCGAAACAACTGACGAATAGAGCTAAGAAAAAATGTGTAAATAAACGAATGGTGGAAAGACGTAAAAGACAGATCAATAGACAGACAAGTAAATGCGATTATAACAAGAAGCAGCGGTTTTTGGTCTTGTGTGGTTTTTATATTTTTTGTTATTTAATAGCAAATAATGGCGAATTGCGACATTATAAAGGAATTGACAAAAGTCTAAAATGAACTAAACGAAGTCAGCCAAAGAAGCGAATGAAATGGTGTAAAAAAACATTGATGTACGACACTGCTTTCCAGCATTTTTATTGTAAAAAAGTTGTTTGGATGGGATTTTAAGTTGATCTCTTACAAGAAATTTTGCAGATGAGAATGAATAAGTACAATGTTGCCAAATTTAACATCATCCTCAAATTTGATTACATGGAAACATGTGCATTTTGTGAGAAGAGTTTACTATAACCGATTTTGATAAAAACGTTCAAATTAAAAAATGTTTCAAAAAAGGTTATATTTCTTTAACGTTTTAAAATAAATACACTTTTTAAACCGCTTTAATACAAAACAAGTTTTATATTAAAAATAATATTGTAAAGAAATACTTAAAAATAAATATTCAATCTTAATATACATACATACATATGTATGTATGTATGAAGCTAAGTAACCTGTCTTAAATGTGAAATATTTTATGGTTTTATCAAAAAAAACTGACACAGATATTTCTATTAATTTCCGTTTTTTGTACATTTTAGGTAGAAATGTACTATCTTAGCACTGGTTATATTGGTATAAATCTTATGATTTATAAACCAATTTCCGTATATACATACATATGTTTGGGTTCCCAACATAAGTAACACATAAAAATATGTACATATGTACGCCATATATACATACATATGTATGTTTGTATATTTTTCAAAAAATCTGTAAAACTAAATATTGCTTAGTGTCTATAATCATATGAGACATTATTGCTTTTTAATAATAGTTTTGATTTTTTTCTTTTAATATGGATGCACATTATGAGAGGTGTTTGCAAATAATGTTAAAAATGCAAAACACTATAGTTGGTATGTTATTTGGTAAAATGGTTAAAATGCAAAATAATAATAAAATAGAAGTACTTATTTTAAAATATGAAAATACTAAGAAAAACCTGTATATTATAGCTCAAAAAAAAAAACACTAACAATTCTCAATAATTATATTTTATAATATTCCACTATAGGTTATAAAAGTAGAAACATGACAACATCGCACACTAGTACGAAATAAGTAAAATTTGCAAAAGAACAATAGCAGATATTTACATTTATTTTTATATCAAAGCAAATGAATTGAAAACAAAATAGTACCCTTTTCTGCAAATAGAGTAAAGAAAATATGAGCGAAAAATGAAAGAAACCTGGAAAAAAGTGGTGAAATTATCCAGCAATGGTTTTTCAACAGATGTACAAGTTTACATGCGCTTTTTTGTATAACAGTTTCAAGAAAAGTAACGTTCGAACATGTTTACACTCGAACAGTTTGAACAGTTTTATTCTGGGAAGGTTCAATTTCAGTGTTATCATAACCACAAAACTAAATGGATATGGAATCACGTTGAAATTGACGTGCTTATGCTTGAATATTTGTGTATTACTAAGTGCAATATTTATTTACAACTTTTTGCTTTGTTTTAAAATGACTTTTAATTTTTATATGTGCTGCAAAAGAAGCGTTCATCGTAGTCTTAAGCATTAATGCTTCTTAACACAGTGTAGTCAGAATGATGAAGAGGTTCAAAATCTGTGTTATTACGTGTTTCTATTCGAACAGTTCGAACATATCCGAACGAACAAAACAACAAGCCAACATATTGGTACGGTGGTGTCGTTGTCGTTGTGAAGTTAAAATATAAAATTTTTTAGATTTCGTTGACGGCCGTGTGTTTTGTGATCCGGGGAAAAAATTGCAAATATTTCGTTAAAATTTGCGAATTTATTTCAAAAAGGTAAAAATTCGTGTTATTGAAATAAGCGTGAATAATTCAATATATAATTTCAATCGCTAGCACACAATTAAGACCCAACTAAAATTGCAATTTTATTTGAATAAATCCAGATAGAGAATATAAGAATTGATTGCCTCGCCTCATGTAAATCGAATGTAGTATTATAATTAAATACATATGTGAATTGTGCGAAACCGTTTTTAAGGAAAAATATATTACATATATGCATACCCACATACCTACATACATGCATACGCAGTTATAAACACATGTGTATGTATGAGCATTTTGTAGGTTGTAATTAATAATTTTTATTCCATATGCACAGTTATATATATATATATATATATATATGTATATGATAAAAATAGATTATATGCTGTGAAAAATTTTAGTTGGTTGGCTATTAAAATTTTTTAATTTTTTAATACAAAATTAAAATTAATTTTTTTATAAAATTGCTGTAACACCTCCATCCACGTTTTATGTTATTCGCATTGATGGAATACAAATTAGAGAATAGATTAAACTGGAGCTCCCAACGTGTTTTTGGATAACGCCGCGAAGGTCCCTTAATTCAGTATCCAAATTTGCTGTAAAAAAACATATCGCGCTTAAATTACAAAAAAAAGAAATTATCTAAAAATAATAAAATACGCAGACTTCCTTTTACTAAGTGAATTTATTGGATTTTTAAAGTTGAGAACTTACATACAAGACTCTTCAGTGGTCCTTTAGTGTGGATAAAACATCTTCAGGTAATTGAATGTCTTAAAAAAATTCGAAATCGAATATGCTTTCAGCACTATTTAATGTTCCAATTAAAAATGTATTTCGTATTTTTTGTAAATAATGTCTCTACTAGCAATATTACCTAAATTATGGGGTGTATACTAGGGAGACAATATTTGGAAACTAACTGCTAAAATTAAAACCTAAGGTATGGACTATTAGTGATTAAAAATTAATTAATCCAATTTTTTTTTTAATTGGCAAAAAAAATATTAGTATTTTACAGGTTTTAAATAATGATGACGTCAAAATATTTATTAAGTTTTTAAAGATAGTTCTAATTAGTTTGCATAATATTAAGCTACAAATCAGTCCTAGAGTTTTAGGTCTCCCAAAATCAAAAATAATATTAAAATAATTCCAACAATTGGCTTTCAAAGTAGGACAGAAATACAGCTTCCATATTTCGATTCTGGGAGCATACCAGTCTTAGAGTGATGTATCCATATTAATATTATACACCTACATCGAAATCATGTAAACTCAAAAAAAAAAGAATTAAAAAATAGCATTACCTTATGGTTCAACTGGATTATTTAGTTTGGCAGTGTACTTCAATATGTTCTTTCGATATACATACATTTACATTTTGAACTATAAAACGGCGAATTTTAAGTGATTTTAAGGATGAATATATTGCAATCTTCTCCGTAAGTTATAACGCAAATCTTACGTAATCTATTCGAATGGTTTTGTCATTATATAAGAAAAGATCAAAATTCAAGGACTACTTTTATACATACGTATTTATTTCAATTCGAAAGTGAAGAAGTGTCATTTTGTTAGAAAAAATCTAGGTAATGGCAATAGTGGGTTACCTAACTGTATTTAATCGCTTCCAAATTATCAATTGCTTTTGTATTAAAATTGGAATAATTAAAATTTTAGCGAAAATATATTTGCGTTTATATGAAATTAGTATTTAAACCATAATAAGCAATTTAGCTTCTCTCCTGCAAGGCATCTGCTATTAAATATTTATTAATTGAGTTTGATATGTATGAAACGTATATTGCTATTTCTGAGTAGGACTTTCAAATATGTTATGTAATAATGGATCTATGATTTCAAAAAGTCAAATTTGTGGAATAATATTATTTATTATATTGGTTATAAGGTCGGTTCTACATTGCGGAATTACTTGTCTACAATGGTGAAGTGTTACGCATCAGTCTTAAAATACAACAAAAATCCCTAGTATTTTCAAATAAATAAATATTTAAAGCAGTTTGTTCATTATGATAAAACTCTAATTGTGTTATTTTCTTGGAAAGATTTTATACAATTAGAGTTATATATATAAGCGCTGATTTCAGCAAATTAAAAGATAGGTCCCAAGAACACCTTATGAAGGGTACGACTATTCAGGAGATAAGATGGTTTGGTTTAAACATTCAAATGTCGTAAAAACTAGGTCTATTGCTATTTATTAAAACCACATTATAGGCAACATTGTTTATAAGGAATAACCGAGTTTTCGTATTGTGTTTTTGTATTAACAAGTAATATAATGAATATAATACCCTGATCATGAATATTATACCAATTTAAACTTTTGTAGTCTAGAATACACAAATATATGTACAAAGAATAACTGAAGAATGTTAATTATAGAATTTTAAAAAATAAAATCGATATTAATATCGGAAATGAGATTCGACATTTTGATATGCTCTGTCAGATAGATAAGATTGAATATTTCCGAAAAGAAACAATCATATTATCTTCATAGATCGCATATGTATATCTATATATAACCAATTTGCATCCAGGTATATATCAGTTACATATTTAGGTTTATATTACAATTATTACAGCTCCATTTTTATCTTACTCAGCTTGTTATACAGAATCGTTTATAATTTAACTTCGTTTGTTTAATATAATTAACAAAATTGGAAAATTTATTAATTTAGAAACACGTTTTCAGTATTTACTATAGATAATTTTAATATAAAATATAATAACAAAACATATGAAAGAAATAATATCCATTAAAAATATCAACAAAAAAAACAAAAGAAGAAAGATATGATTAGCACACAGCAGTAGAGAGACAGAAATCAATACTTTACAACAAAAAATTACTAAACAACAACAGCATTGACCACCAACACAACTAAGCATTATTTTTTGAACTCGTACTTCTGTATTTTCCTCCCCTTTACACTCCATTCTCGTTTCAGACCAAGAGCCATTAATCATATGTTGTGGACCAAAACCGACCTTTCTCGTTTTTGATAATATTCTGTGTTCGTTTTTTCATTTCGTTTTCGACATTATGTCGGTTTGTTAGTTTGTTAGATTGTCGCTCTCGTTATTATTTTTATTTTTGTGTTTTCGCTCGCCTCCGCTTTTCTTTCTCTTTCGTTTTATCTTTTTTACTTTATCATACACTTGTTTTTTTTTTTTACTTTATTTTTATTATGATTATTTTTTTATAAAACATTGTTGCTATAATAATAATTCCCTCTTTATTCTCTTTATTTGCCATACTAGCAAACAGTTTCGTTGTGCTCGTTTCTGTGTTCCCTTTTCCCCTGCCTGACTGCACATGTCATTATTTTTAACATGCCCGGCAACATTTTTTCATTTCTTTTTTTTATTTTAATTTTAAGCCTCTTTATTGTGTTGTTATTATTGTTGTTGGTGTATGTTGCTTTTTGTACATACAGCGCGCTTTTAGTGAAACTTGACAACACCGCTGCTGCGCACTTTATTTTTTTCTGATGGTATTTTATATGGTATTATATATGTATGTACGAATGAATATGTATACTACGTGTGTACTGAACAATTTATTACTGGTTGCAGATTCTGATAAACTTGGCAACAGCGCATTAAAATAAATTTCAGGTTATTTCCACAAATGCCATTTTCATTATATTTTAGTTTTGTCTTTCATATGACTGATTTATACCATTAGATTTTTTTGTGCTTTTGCAAAAAGAATTTTATAAGCCTTCTTTTATTTCTATGAAATCTTTTATTTTTTAATGAGACTTGTTTGCTGTATAGAATAATTAATTAAGAATAATTTTTGTCCGCATTATCTTCGTTTGTGATTCTTATCAGTGTGGTGCTTTTATTACGTTTCTATATTTATATGTAAACTCTCATATAGGTATAAAGATATGCATACAGAAATGCAATATTTTCTAAATTTAAATTTTTTCTCTGTTTAAATCCAATATCAGGACCGATTTATTGTTTATAACGAGTACATTTCGTTTGATGCTTGCATATGAGATCCCTATTCGCATTCACCTAAGTATGTTCAAGTAATTACTTCTGAATTGTTATCTAAAACTTAAGTGCAGTTTTCTGAAATGACAATATGATAGAACATTTCTTTATTTATATTATTACTGGTAGAGTAATTACCTACTCAGATATGAAATCAGTAAATTTGCCTTATTTTTGCCACAACATGAATCTCCAGGTAGGGTCTGTCTATGCGGTTATTGTTTATTTTGCGAAATTACAAAACGAACTCAGATAGGACTAGGTATTTAGGGTCTTTGAGTTATTACACAGCTTATTTCGAATATATTTTGCCATTCTTCTCCATTTATCACGCTGGCATGGTATCACAAGGGACCATTATTTTTGTCAAGTGATGAGTTTGGTGCACAAGACTACCCTTTCAACCTAATCTAGCTTCATCTATTTAGCAGCAATAGATGCTATTTCTGAATAAGTTCTGTAAACTAAAGCGAGTATTTTAAAGATATGCGTTCAAGTCGAAAATCAATATTCAAGTGTGATTTCCTCCTTTCAAATTTTAAACCTCAGTTTAAATTTCGTTCTCGTTAATGTAGGACTACTCTTTTTGACACAAGAATTTCATATAAATTTTTTTTGAATTTGAATTTTTTTTATATAGTGGCTCACAGCTTATTAGATGCAGACCAAAATTTTTTGAAAACTTTTATTTTTTTTCGAAATATTTTGCAAAATTAAAAAAACAAAGTACACAGAGTTATTGTTTATAGTCTTTTAATTCATTTCCAAAAAACCCAAAAATCTATTTCCATTCCTTAGTAATGCAACAAAAACTAAAAACAAATGAAAAATTCATGTTACAGCTTAAACGATGCAGTTAATAGTACCGTTAATATCGTCGTCATTTCAGACGAAAATAAAATATTCTTATTTTGCGATCATTTGTAATCATAGTTTTGAGGGAAAATACTTAAAAAATGAAAGTGTATGTATTTTATTAACCATGGGATGGCGTACATCAATTGAAAAGCGAGATTTGGCATTGGAGCATTTAAAAAAGGAAATTTCCCAACGTAATATAGCTGAAATGGTATATCTAAGCTCTTCAACAGTTCAGCACATAATTGAACACTTATTACATAAAAATCGTGTAGAAAATATAGAACGAAAAGCTCCCAATCACAATTTTTGCAGTAAAAGAATCGAGATGATTAGTAAACTAAATTCGAAAAATACAACAACAGACGCTCCAAAGTTGGAAGATGTAGACAAAAAAGACTTAGGAAAGACTTGTTATCCTGAAACCGTTCGCGGTATATTAGGATAATCATATTCGAGCTATGAAGTAAGCCTTTTGTGAATTCAATCACATGAATCAAAAGTTGCAGTATATGTATATACATTGTGACCGAAAAGTTTTCGGAAATTCTCATTTAAAATTCGCGCGCTGTATATTTTTCGATATTTTAAGTTTATGTAGTTTGGCAGCACTGTCCTTAATTATTATGCCAAAAATGAGCGCGATCTGTCAGACAGTTCGTTTACGGCAGCTGTTGAAACCAGTTCACCTCAGTAGTGCGTTGCGAAAAAAACAATGGAAAAAAATATTGAACAAAGAGTTTGCATCAAATTTTGTTTTTCGAACGAAATTTCGTGTGCAGAATCGTTGCGAATGCTACAAAAGGCTTATGGGGAATCAGTTTTATCGAAAACTCAAGTTTATGAGTGGTACAAAGCCTTTCAGGACTGTCGTACGACCGTCGAAGACATGCCGCGTTCTGGACGACCTTCGACCTCTACCACCGACGAAAACATTGAAAAGGCAAAGGAAATCGTGTTCAAAAATCCTCATGTGAGTGTTAGAGAGATAGCACGAGAGCTAGGCATCGGTCGTGAGATGGCTCGTTTGATTTTGGTGGACAATTTGTGTATGCGACGTGTCAACGCCCGGCTTGTTCCGATTCACCTCAATTTGTTCAACATTATCAACGATTTTAAGGCCAAACATTCAATAAATACCATCGAACAGCCACCGTATTCACCTGATCTTGCACCGTGTGACTTTTTCCTGTTTCCCAACCTCAAATTACCACTCAGAGGAACGCGTTTTGAATCCATAGAAGACGTAAAACAGAATTCGCAGAGGGAACTCAAAGCCATACCGGAAAGCGCCTATAAAAAATGTTTTGATGATTGGAAGAAACGTTGGCATTTGTGTATTGCTTCTAATGGAGCATATTTTGAAGGAGATAAAATAAATATTGATGAAGATTAAGAATTTTGCGTTTTATTTAAAATTTCCCGAAAACTTTTCGGTCACAATGTATATATTATATATATATAATATATGGCTTAGAACTTTGAACTTGCCAAGTAGAGATATCGATTCGCGTATTAGTCACATGTTAAACCAATCTACGTTCTCCAAATACTAGTGCTTTTGTGAAGTTAACTGTATGAGCACTTAGTGTGTTAATAATTTCTACTAATGAAAGTAGAATCTTTAAAACGCAAAGTTTTATACATTGGAGACCAAAAAAAGTTATGTACATATATATCGTATATCGTACATACATATTCGACTCGTTCCACGAGATGAATCAATTTGAATAGTAGTCATATAACTTTTGCAGATTAATGATTTTTTTTTTTTTTTTTTTTTTAAACTTTATTTGCAGTCTAACATAGATGTTCAACAAATGAGTTTTGTTGTTACCTAACAGAAATAGCTAATACAGAGAATACAGATATACATATGTATATGTATAATAGACATAATATAATATCTCTGCTGTATTTGTAATATTAGTCCCTATTTGTACATTATATCGGTTTGTAATCTTCTAGCTTTATTTTAATTGTCCGTTAAAATATATTTCACTAAGCATGCTGAAATGGTCCTTATTGATGTATTGATTTATTCGAGATAAACTACGGATAGTTTGATTTTTAGAGTGTAGCAGCCAACCAACTGAAAAGATTTTGGAGCGCTTGTATTGACATTTTACAATTTAAAAATATCTATCAAATACAAATACTTAAATTTTCGGTATCAAATAGATATGAGCATATAAGTATTTCTTGATTATGAGAAGTAGGTTCACATGCTAGACACTGTCAAAGGCTTGTTGGTCATCTAATCATACTGCAGAGCAGTATTTTTTATATGCAGTGAATTATAATCAATAAACGGAACCAATTTTTTTAGATTATTGATGATGGTATATTTTTGAAATATATAAAATATTCATATAAAAACATATATGGGTAATAGCTAACGAATATGTCACCTTCGCATCGGATTGATTTAAATTTGTTGAGTTCAGATGAAATACAATCTGAACTCAACAGTTGGGAATCCTGATTTTATTGGAGAAACAACCTCACAAAATGTGGATGTTAATTTTTACAACTTAGTTTACATATTGCTATTAATATTTATCGGTTAAAATTTTGCAATAGGTGTGACAAAAACCGGTATAGCTTCAGTATAGCTTTCTATGTTGGGAACTTTAATATGTACATATGTATAGATAAAGTCTCTTCATAAATTGAATTATTCGAAATTATATTATATAATATTATTACACATAACTGTTATGTAATCAAAATAATATAATTGGAATAATTTAATATGAAGAATTGTTGTTTGTAAATATTTAAAAACTATGTATAACTTTAGTATATTTACCTGTTTCACAATATAGATAATAAGATAAGTATAAATATTTAAGAAAATTTTCTTTTTTATTTGCAGATTGCATCTTGTGTTCGAAACCTTATCATAAAAATAAAATTAATTTAAAATATAAAAAAATACAAAACCATAAATCTGTGAAATCATCCACACTTTTCCATTAATTATTATATATGGTATAGGGTTACTGTGTAAAATAAATTGAAACAAATAATAAATTTTAAGAAAATAGAAATGCAATTTTAAAGGGTGACGACGGAAAATTTAATTAATAAAAAGGTTGCTAGCTTGAAAATTGAATATTTCACGTAGCTACTAAAGCAAAAACGGGCGTATCCGTTTCCGTTTCCGGTTATAAATAAAATAAAATAAAATAATAATTTCATTTTGTTGTTCATTTACAGGATGTGAAAATTAACTTCTCCACGTAAATGTTTAAAATATTTCTGGAGAAAACTTGTGTTCTAGTAAGAATATATATGTTTTTATATTTTTATTAAAAATATAAAATATGAAATAAAAATTTATAATAATAAGAAATGTATATATAAAATAAAATTTTTTAAAATAGTTATAAATTATCCAACAAAATATAAAGTGCAGTGTTTTGAATGTAATATGAATAATAATTATGTTATTGCATTAAATATTAATTACACATAAATATATGTATGTTTAAAGCTTAAAGCTTAAAAAAATTATTTATAAATAAGTTTGGGTGCAGTCCAAGTATTTCTAAAAGGCTTAAAGCATGTGTTGTATACTACAAGAAATATAAAATAATAGAAATGATTAAAAAGTTATATAAAAAATAATATGAGCGAATAGAAAGATTATTCGTTCAGAGCATATTCCAGCTATTGAAAAATCTGAAGCCTATGTATACATATATAAAACCATTGTGTAAGCAAATAACAAAATACCAATTACCAATTAAAGTTTAAATTTTGAAGCTGTGTCGTTCGATTGTGCAATTATGTTTGCTCGTCCAGCTCGGGTTTCATGTGAATTGCTTATATCGTTGCATTCATGTTAAAAATGCCGTTGTGATGTGTAACATTTGCAGGAGCAGAAATATTAACAGTTCGGCATGAAATGGAAGCAGCCATTCGTGCATCAGTGCAGGTCGGTGGTCCACCGCCCTCAAATAGTGGTCAGCAGCAACAACGCGGTGGTAGCAGTCAGCAAACGAATGATAATGGACCATCGTCACATCAACTACATCATCATATTCATCAACAACAAACTTCGTCATCCAACCAACAACAACAAGGAAACACCACTAATAGCGCTCAGCAACATCAACAACAACAACACCACCACCACCACCACCAACAACAACAACAACAGCAGCAACAACAACAACAACAACAACAACAACAACACCAACAACAACAACAATCAAACATGTCCGCTTATCAGCCAAGGATATCATCGGGGGCCTCTCCGATTCATAGGTGAGTTTCAATGAGTTTAAGTTCATCTTATGGCATGTATATACACATTTGTAAGAACTTAAACAAACAGATTCATATAATTAGAAACCAAATTTTTCCAGAATTTTAAAAATTAAATGAAATTTATATAGAAATATATCATTATATCATAACATAATGTAATGATCAACTTCATGATTCGTTGCATACTAACTGCTTTATTGATTCGATATATGTAATTTACACATTTAATTTATATGTCCTGTTATATACTATAACTGTAGTAATTAGTAGTTAATAAACATTCTGAAATGACATATTTTATTTTTGCACTTTGGGAAACGCATGTCTGAGGTGCTTTAGGCATATGGTTGCCATTTTGTGCAAATTCGAATGCCAAATGTATTTACTTAATTTCTTTAATATTCACTCGCCTTCAGATATTTCACACCTTTTACAGTTCATTCCTTGAAGTCCATAAAATTTGTTAGATTGGAGTCGATCCATTCTGTAAATATGAGAAGGTGGTTTTTATAAATATTCTATAATAACAGCTTTTGTGGAATTTTTGTAAATTTAAAATAGGGAGGAAGGGCTGAAAACTAATAGCGGAGCGGTAATCTAAATCGTGGTTTTAACTAGAAGTTGGGTTCTCTCTCTCTCTTTAATAAAGGGTTTTTTTTTGGCATGCAAGTACTGAGATTAGTTATATGGATGGGTTGCATATGATAAGGGACATTAAGAATCTTGATGCTGTTTTCGGCAGTTACCATAAATGAATAAATTTAGTTGATAGTCAATTTTTGATAATATTGTTGCTTTTATAATACTAAGAAGAGTAGATCGGTGGGGGTGGGAGTGTTTGGAAGATAAATATTTTATCATGTTTAATCTGGAAAGTATTTATCTTTTTATATGGATGTACTGTTCTCTAAACATATTTTTCTAGTCAAATATTTCATCTAAAGTTTATACATATACATATTAGAGATAAAATAATGATTAAAATTAATCTTAATACTACAAAAGCTCTGCTTTCGACACATATGAAAAATATATTATCACAGGGGATACGAGCTCCAGAGTACTTCAACCAAATGGATAAAATTCAATTATTATTAAATATATTTTTAACTGAGTTTAAATATTTTTGATTAAATATTAACACCACGTCAACAAATAAGTTATGATTCAGCTATTTCTCTTTGTTTATAATTGTGAAAGTTTATTTAATTAGAAATTATAAACTTTGACTTTTTATTAACATATTTAACTCAGGTGTTTTTGTATACTGATGCTTTTTTCAGCCAGAATCCCACTTGACCTCTTCAAATGTGAAAATAAATAACACTCCTGATAGAGGAGATCCCTGTGGAAAGCCGCTCATAAAAGAATGGGAACAAGACCAGCAAGAATTAATTTTTTCTAAATCTAATGATTTAGAAGGCTTACGAGAATTTTAGATTAGATTTGTAGGGTTTAGAACTGGGAATAATATAAACCATTATATGCGGTGCAATGTTGTTATATAATTTCATTATTATGTTGAAGCTAGTTGAGTAAGTGTACTTGAGCACTTTTATTCTCAATTAACAGAGAGGTTTCTTCTTATATAACAGCTTCCTGTTCTTAGTATTGAAAGTTTCATTTTTGAATAATGATTGAAGGTGATGAAGAATTTTGGAACAGCTAATTCTTTTTAATTGAACATATTTATGCCATGTAAATCGTTTATCCACCGTAATGTCTAGATATTTAATGCTATTCTCGCAGTTTATTACCATATTTCCCACTCTCACTTTCGACGGGTTCTGTCTCCACTGACTCGTAATAAACAGAGCCTTAGTTTTTTAATTTTTGATTTTTATTTTCCATTTCTGGAAATACCTCAGGATGAGGTTTATTTGCTCCTGAGGTGTGTTGGTTATGTTGAGAGCACATTTATCCGAGTATAGCATACACGTGTCGTCAGCATACAACGCCAAAGTCGAGGGACCTAACATTGGGATATCAGATGTATAAATTTTGTAGATAGTGGGGGAAAGTGGGGAACCCTGAGGAACCCCTGCTTCTATAGTTCGGACTGACGAGAGGGCGCTGTTGTTTTTCGTGCGAAAGAACCTCCCAAGACACCGATGACCTTTGTTAGCCTGTCTGGAACACCTAGAAGAGACATTTTTACTATCAAGCTATCATGCCAGATCTTGTCAAAAGCTTTAGAAATATTAAAAATGATCATTCCAGTTGACTCTCTTCTACTGAGGGCTGTTTAGATCATTTGGGCCGTTCTAGCCAGTTGAAGCTCCATGGACAGGTCATTCCTAAAGTCAAATTTCTAGTCAGAGAGTATATTGAGTGAAGCCACTACAGCATTTAATCTACCAAGAATTACCCTTTCGGCTAGCTTTCCTATCGTTGATAGCAGGCATATGGGTCTCCAGTGCTGCTGTAATTGTGGGTTTTTATCAGGTTTAGGGAAGATAATCATTTGTGGCCAGCTTCCAGGTGTAAGGAAACTCACCTAGCTTGAGCATGTAATTAATTATGTTGATAAGCTGGATTGCGTTCTCCGGCAGGTTACGTAGGCATCTGTTGTTAATTATATCATGGCCAGGCGCCTTTCTAATATTTAATTTCGCTATAATTTAGGGATTTCTTGGTAAGTGCATATTGCAATGCTATTATCTAGCTCCTGATCCAAAATATTATTTGCCTCTTCGGGATACGTTCTTCTTCCTCTGAGTCACAGTTTAAGTCTTCATTAGGCTGGAATTGAAGCTAAAGGGTGTCCGCGAAGGTCTCGGCTTTTTCTAAATCTGTGTATGCCAAACCTGTCACTCCATGGATGGGTGGGTGGTATTACTGATTTACGCTTCAGCCTGAAGTACTTATTCATGGCCCAGAAGGCTTCATTCAAGACCCATCAGAAATTCACTCCGTTTCACGTTTTTAAATACATAGATTTTTTTCCTGATTTCATTTGAGAGACGGTTGGCTTTCCTTCTGCTCTCTGGGTCACCCGTTATTTGAGCAAATTTTAGGACTCTATTTCGATTTTTAATGATGTTTTTAATATACTGCGGCAAGTTAAAATAACTGCATGGTTTGAGGGTGGAGCAGCTATCCAAGGCCTGCTTTAATAGTTGGGTCAAGTTCTGTATACAGTTATCAAATTCCGCTGATGTTTCTGGATGGATGTTGATGCAGCTAACGTCTACTAAGTTCTTGAACGCATTCCAGTCAGTGGTGGAGAACGTCGGGTCATTATATTCATGGGGTAGTTTTCAAGAATGAACACAACCTGTTTATGTTCGGAATCCAGCTCATCTAAAACTTCCATAAGCACGGTATAATCAAGGTTGGACATGTCAAGGTCTATTATATGGCCTGCTCCGCCGTCGTAATGAGTTGGCTCGTTAGGCGCATGGAGTTTAGCATATTGTCATTAACAAACTGAACAATTTCCCTTTCGGCCCTATTCGTACTTCTATCACCTCAGTTTCTGTGGTAACCATTCAAGTCTCCCGCTAGGAATGTGGGTAAGTTGTTACTGATCATTGTTGCTAGATCTCCCAAGTAGGTTTTCACGCTTGGCGACCTATAAACTGAGGTAAAGATGATATTACCCGCCGGACATTCAACCTCAACTGAAGTAGCTTTGAGCGTTTGTAGGTTGTTAATTCCGAAGTGGTATTTGATGTTTTTCCTTATGAGGATAGCAGTGTCCCCTCCTCTTCTTAAAGTTAAGGTTGGCTTTGTAGGATGACCTGCATCATATTCTTCATAATCGAGTTTAGTTGTTCCTGGAAGTTGTCCATTAACTTTTCCTGTTGAGCAGCCGGTGGATGTGGCTTGGTGGGGATTTGTTGGGAGAAATTTCTAGATTCTACAACATCCGCATACGTCATTAATGACCTTATTGAGGAATATTTTCGGAGCACACGGGGATCCTCTATAATTTGCCGGATGATCACCACCGCAGTTTGAGCATTTCGGAGGATCCTCACGAGGTTTCATATATAGGGAGTGATGATGCGTGCCTTCGAAATTAACTTCATATTTCTTATGAAATATTATTTTTGCGCGATAAGATGGGACCAGTTTGTGTGTACATTAAATTAATGGAGGACAACTCCCGTGAACATTCTCACTTTGGTCCAAATTTCAGTTGAGCTGACAGAAGAATTTTTCAAATTTGTTAATTTGTTAATATTCGCGTTTTGCTTTCTTCAAACTTTTACAGTAGTACTATGCTTTTCGTTTATGGTATTGAAGAGTGATGACTGTAATGATTCACAATGACTCTAATTGTCACTTACTTGTTAGCGGAATAGAAAAGTAAGCAGCGGGGCGAATACTTTTTTAAATACTCGGTTCTCCTTTGTTCACATAATATCATTAAATGTATTTGTTTTTCAAATTAGAGCATACTATTGCTAGTCCCATCAGTTTTATCAAACTTGACCTTTAGTTTCATTTTTGGGGAACTAAAGTGCTAGGTCAATGCCAATGTTAATAAGATAATGATAGCTTCCATGCAGATCAATCAAAGACTTCCAGGAAGAGAACCAAGCTATGTTTGGAAAATAGATGGTAGTCCAGATGTGTGTACGTTGCTTTGAAAAGTGATAGGTTTCCTGAAGATTAATTATTGATGGTGAATGGAAAGTTAGTTTATGGAAATTGTTGAAGTCACAATTCAAATTTCACTGTATTATCAAAATCACAATAGCTGAATTTAACCGTACTGTAACCAAATGTCACAACCGTTCTTAAAGAGTGATAATCGGAGACTGTTAATAGATACACATAGCAGAAAAAGTCTACGGATATTCACAAAATTTTTCTAAAATTACGCATAACTTTTTTAATTTTTACTCAAATTCATTTTTATTTCCTGATTTATTTTAAACAAGGAAACAACAATAAAATTCCAATATAAAAAATTAACAGTTATTCTTTAAAAAAAAATTAAACACAATTATATGCAAAAGTAGCAATTTTGAAGCAGAAAAAGTCTACGGATATTTCTTAATATTTACATTAAAACAATAAAATTCACAAAAATCTTAAATTTAATAGCCTGTGGGATAACCTCTGCATTTAATAACCTCTGTTAAGCGTCTTTGCATGGACTCAACCAGCTTTGCAGTATCCTGTGCGTTTATTTCTAGCCATTCTTCCTTGATTACGTTTCTTACTATATCCTTGCTGGAAAACATATGCTGGCGAATCTTATTTTCCAAATAAACCCACAGATGTTCTATAGGACTAAGGACTGGTGATTCTGGTAGTGTTTGAAGTTGCTTGAGAGCATGATACAGCAGCAAAATACGTAAGATCGCTGCTGTGTGCTTAGAGTCATTGCCCTGCTGAAACAAAAAGGTTGCCTCAAGTCCTAACATTCTGACATTTTCTTTCAAATTTGTTTTTAGAATATTTAGATAGCCATATTTTTCCATTGTATCTTGTACAAATTCAAGTCTGACCGCACCATTACTTGCTATACACCCCTAAATCATTACGCCTTCACCACCACGTTTTACTGTTGAAATTGAGTTTTGTTTATCATAGGCTGTGCATAATTTTCTCCTTACAAGTTATCTAACTTTGATTCAAAATATGTAAAATTAACTCTCATCGGAGAAAATAACTCATATTCAGAACTTTATAGGTTTATTTATATGCTTTCTTGCAAAGCTTAATCATTTCATTCTATTATATCTGGATATGTATGTCTTCTTTCCTGCAACCAGGGTATAATACATGCATTTCTTCAAAATTTTCCGCACAGTTTTAGGACATATTTTGTTTTCAAGTATTTCGGCAATATGTTCAGCTATTCTCTATTTGACAGAATTGAGGGGCGGCTTGTGCGAGGTCTAGAAACAGATGAATATTGACGACCAATATCTTCAGCAATTTTTCTTTGGCTTACGTCATCTTTCTAAAATTTAACAGTTATTTGTCACTCACTAAAACTAATTTCACGTCCTTTATTTTATATTGTATATAAAAAAATATTATTAAATGTTTAATTCTTAGACTTTTAGGAAGTCGACTAATAATTAAATATCATTTAATGACACTTTTATGCTTGCAAGCGAATTTAAATTAGCGGTAAATGTAAATATTAAGAAATATCCGTAGACTTTTTCTGCTATGTGTGTATTCCTATGTAGAATGGCGTTTGTTGTAAGAAATAATGTTGTATGACTCTCTGAAGTATAATACATAATGTAAAAAATATAGTAATTTTTTCTTTTTAAATTAATAAATATTGTTAAATAATTATAACAATTATCATAATTTTTATTAATAATATTAAAGAAAATAATAACTGAACTTACAAACTAAACACTAATATAAAGGGATATAATAATATACACACAATATATTAATATTAAGAAAGTGATTTAAAAGAATTAAATTCAGGTATTCCACTATGTTTTTTGGACCCCTAAAACTGTGTTTTAGGAAACCAATTTGGAGAAATGCCTATGCTTAAGAAAAATCAAGCCAGGTTACAGTTAGCCGTTGTTTAATAAAAATCTTTATATCCTATAAAAATTGAATCCCAATTTTTGACTCTCCAACGATATGGCAGATTGTAGTTTTATTTATTTATAAATCTGAAATCGATGTTTATTCAAATACATGTGCACGTCTGTTAAAATTTAAATTCCTAGTTATTTGATTTGTATTGTATACAATATATATTGTGGGACGTTGGGATGGCTTCCGTTCACATAACAAAATCTACACAATTATTCGACGCATTTGTGAGCTTTTCTCATTACGTTTCTAATGGCGTTTGGAAACATCACGAATGGCCATCGATATGCCTTTTGAAGTTAGTTCTCTCTCAACTGCCCTTACGAGCTCGTGCAGGGCAGACTTTGTAGATCTCCGCGTCCTATAGGCATGTTGATATCTGCTTTAGGGATATTTCAATATCGTAGTGCATTCTAGATAGTCCACTATTACCTTTTCCATAGCTTTAAGCATGAACTAGGTAAGGCTGACTGGTCTAAATGACCACAGTAATATTTAAGTTTTAATTTCAAAACTAACTGCGCTGGAAAAGCATAAATTATTGTAAACAGAATTTACGTATTTTAATGATTTGTGATATTAAACTAACAAATATGAAAATATTGTCGAACAAATGCTTAAACCTTGACAATTTAAAGTGAAGTGCTTTCAAAGCCTTTTTTTATATATATATAACATAAAATTAAAACTATTGTTGCTTTAGTAAATGTCTATATGACAAACTGTAATCATTTCCTTTATCCTTAGCATTTTTATAAGCAAAACTTAAGTTGTTAATCAGTTAAAAAAAATCGTTTTATATATTTTAAAATGTTCTCATTTTTTTTTTCTTATAATATTTTTATTTTGCAATTGTATGTCTTTGCTTGACTTTGTATGAAGACTAAGGGCTTCTGTGTAAGCCCTTTTTTCTGTCTTGGGTAGAAAAGTCATTCTCTCTTCAAGCCTAAGGGACGTACCTTGTTGCCAGTGACGTCCTGAATATCTTCGTGAGCGTATCTGCGAGCAGGTCAATTCCCCAAGGCAGTAGTGCTGAAAATATGCCACCCAACCCCAGTGACTTGAATGGAGCGAATGTCAAGATGGCATTCCTAACTGCA
The DNA here is from genome assembly GCF_002237135.1 of Teleopsis dalmanni. Taxonomy (NCBI): domain Eukaryota; kingdom Metazoa; phylum Arthropoda; class Insecta; order Diptera; family Diopsidae; genus Teleopsis; species Teleopsis dalmanni. The sequence goes on along the minus strand of NC_051846.1, from coordinate 114,953,302 downwards.
TTTGTGGTCACTATCCTTTCTGCTTCACATCTTTTAGGACTGTCATTCTCTTTTTGGGAGAGGGCACTGGCCTTCATCATATTTGAACTTTCCTGGAAAGTGGGTTTCCATGAGGGAGTTAATGACTCTTCTACAGACTCCGTTATGGTACTATCCTTTTAGATTAAATCAAGTTTCGAAACCAGGTCTTTGGGGACCATTTTTTGTAACTGACTTACTTCAGAAGTCCCCTTCTCACGCAGACCCGCGAAACATTGATGAAACGAAATTGTGCATATTTGTCCAGTGTTTCTAGCGGATTTAAAACTATTTTTTTCATTATTTCTTTGAATTTTTTTCGATTGACATTCCACTCGAGATTTTTTTAATAGTACCAATTAAACAAGAAATAATACTAAGTAAAATAATGTTTAAGTTTAAAAATTATATTATATAAATGAACTGTATACACAATATTAAAATGAATCGACTTAAATTTCCTTCTCTGTATCTGTTCTTATATTAAATATTATATAAAACTCAAATATTAAATTTATAAATTCATTTTATTAATATTTATATTAAATTATGTTTTATTAAAGTTATTTGTAATGTATTACTCATTCGGTAGCCAGATCGAGAGTGAGTTTAATTTATTAAGTACTTCCACTTTTTTTTTCCAAGTGCAACTTTATTTTGTTCTGATCATAACTATATGCAACCGCAATGAGCGCCATATTTTAAAATTATTAAAATTAAGATATTATACCAAAGGAAGTTTATTTATGTATTTCTTTGCATATTCAACGCGCTTTTGTCTGTTTATGTGGTTTCTTTCGAAATATTTTTTGAAAAATACATTTTCTTTTTAGCGACTATACCACGATATCCAGCTTTATGTAATACTAGGTATTCTAGCAGTCTCCGCACAAATACTTTTTTTAAATGATTGAGTTACATATTTCACAATTTTCGAAGAAGAAATACGAGGGTTGATATTTATCATATGGACTATTTTTCGCTTTTCTCGGACTGATAAAACTTTTGGACGGCCAGGACGCGGTTTAGATGTTAAAATTCCCGTTTTTTTTAAGGTTGTCCACTATGCGTTGAACTGATGAATGCGTTCTTTCAATAGTTTACCAATTTTGCGGAAACTTTTTCCATCTTTCCATAGTTTAATAATTTTTTTTTTCATATACACTGATTTCTTTCCCCCTTGTTTCCATACTTTAAAATAGTTATTACCAGAGTTCGTATTTGCGTACCCATGAGCGGCTCATTTTGGCTCATTCTGCTCACGGCTCATGAGCCGGCAAAAAACTCTTTTCATACGATGGGTCACGCTCACGAGCGAGCCCAACTACAGAGCTCACGCTCACGAGCAAGAGCCGCCATTAAGTTATAAATGGGCTCACGCTCGTGAGCAAGAGTATGAGCTGCGGCTCATGAGATCTCATGCGCCCAATTTAAGATTTTGCTATTATTTTTTTTTTGTGAAAACATGACATTAAAAAAGATTTAAAATATTAATAACATTAAACTAACTATAATATGGAAATAATCTAAGTTCTTAAAATAAACAATAAATATATTTGTATTGTTTATTTGTGGAAAATAATAATATTTTATAAATTTGTTTTTCAAATTCAAATTATTGTTTCATTATATTGTTTTAATATAAATAATAATAAGCTAAGTTAATTTCAAATTTTATATTTTCACATATAATGTTTATAAAAATAAATAAAGCAAATAAACTAATAAATCATGAGCAGCTCTTTAATATGAGCAACTTGAAGGCTCTCGCTGGTGAGCAGCTCTTCAATATGAGCCAATTTTGGGCTCACGCTCATGAGCCAATTTTGGGCTCACATAAGAATTGGCTCTTGCTCGTGAGCCTGAGCTGCTCATGAGTGAGCAAATATGAACCCTGGTTATTACTTAAAAATTAATTGATCACTGAGCTCGCTAAATGTTACATTCAAATGCTAAATAATACCAAATGAGCAAAAATAACAACAAACTGCTTAAAAATTAACGGTATTTACTAAACAAACTGTACGCAGACTTTTTGGTGCCTATATTTGCATGCAGGGAAGGACACTTTTATCCCGTTATTTCAAGAATGAGCAGACGAATGCAATTTTTGTCGTTTGCTATTTAAACTTTAGATTTCAAAAAATAAATATATGTAAAAATTTTAATTTAAAATATTTATTTATGTTGTGTTTCATTATCACCAACAAAATTCGTAAGGTGTACGCAGACTTTATTGGCTATGTGTAAATTGTTCTATATTGATTAAAAACGAATGAAGAAATGACAAGATCAAAGTGTCAATTGTTATTATGGAACGTAATGAAATTTGGGACTTGAAATATCTACTGTAAACTGAATTTGTACAATCAATATTGTATACAAAGCTTTCTTCACTTTAAATAGCAATACAAAATTCGGTGTTACGTCTTGAATTTGAAACTCCTATAGTAGCATCCACATCTACAATATATTCATGAAGCAGGTTAAATATCATAATATTTGGTATTTGAAAACAGAAATATTTTTTTTTGCAAATTTTATATTAGAAAATATAAAAAAGAACAGCAATCACTTCTATTTGCATGATTGGAAAAGTAATATCAACTTCTAATCCTTCAAAAGTTGCATGTAGGATGTATTAGGCATCAGTAAAAAAAGGGAATCCTGATACTACTTACTACGCCTGTTAAAACTTTTGTGATAGGCGGCATTTAATATATAATTTAGGTATTACTTGAAAATATTTTTTTTTATTCAATTTTCTATGATAGCGGATAACATTAAAAATTGTAAGATAGAACGTAAAAACAAATCTCATATATTCTTTTAGATGTCATAAGAATTATATGATTTATTTGGTTTGAAATTTATTATAAAGTTAGAAAAGAACAACTAATCACTTGTGTGCCATTAGGTTATAGATTAAGTTGTACCGGCAATCCCTAGGAGATCCACTTAGGCCTATTAGGCCATTGTGTTACTGTGTATAGAGGAAACTCAGTGTTTAAAATCACCTAGAACCTTTGGCGAAACTTAGAATGCTGTTTAGTTCGAGGTTTTGGGATTGATCAAGACCCTCAAGAAAGGTGGCTCCTAAAGTGTTAAGTCGCCACCGTGCATGAGCCGGGCAAAAGTAGATTAGATGAAAGGCACTTTCATCGTCTTCCCCACAGCTGCGACATGTGTGATTAAAAGGGAGATTCAATGTTCTAGCATGGTTCCCTAGTCCGCAGTGACCTGTAAGTAAACCTTCCATAAGACTGAGACCTCTACGGGGCATCTCAAATAAATATTTAATTTCCTTTTAGTGAAAAGTACCCAGATTTTATACATATGCCTATATATCGTTGAGTCAGATTACTTAGGTGTTCCTTTAGGTGCATCTTTTCTGACTAGCTCGTTTACTCTGCAATTGCCGAAAATTTTCCTATGACCGGCGACACAGATTGGAGAAATATTGAGCTGCGTCGATATTTCGTATAGATATGTGCAGCAGTCAAATATCGTCCTAGATATAAATTAATACTCAAGGATTTTAAAGCAGCTTGACTGTCTGATAGTATGTAAACATTCCTGTCAAATATATTATCCACTTTCAAACAAGCTATAGCTTCCCTAATGACGATCATTTCTGCCTGAAAGAAATTACAGTGATACTGAAGCCTAAAGTAAGAAGATTTATAAGGTTCCTCTGAGAAACTCCACTGCCTATACCACTACTTGTTTTAGGTCCGTCAGTAAAAATGATTAAATCCTCATCTAAAGAGGGACCACCTTACGTCGATCAGTCTCTAGATGGATATTCGACATTGAATTTTTTGTCGAAATTGAGAATAGGAGAGATGTAGTTAATGATGCTACGAGTGACATTGAAAAGATTAAGAACGGAGGTGTATCCATATTCACTGGCTCTCCATTATGAGGTAGCTTTGAGTATAAGAGTAGATGAATCTGTCATTTGTTTACATATACTAGTGGCAGTAAATGAAGCATCAGATCTAGTGCAATGGATGGTGAGGTGCAGCTCTTCGCTGAACTCTGACAAGTAGCGCACAGTACGAAGATTTGTCAACAGCTTTTTACCGTATCCTGATGCCATATAGCAGTACCAGTATAATTCTAATAACAGCAGCATTGGCTTTCCTAGCGCGCTCTAAGATATTTTACTTCCATGTAAGTTTTCTATCGATAATAATACCAAGAAATTTAGCTTCCTCCTTAAAATGTATTTTAAAACCTCGTAAAGTTGGTGGAGAAAGATTTCAGACCTTATGCTTTCTGGTGAAAACTACGATTTCGGTTTTGTTGCAATTGACCCCAAAGCCACATTTTTCCGTTTATTGGTTTAGGATATTGAGACCATTTTGCAAAATATCCCTAAGAATGGTAGCATAATTTCCAGTGACCATTATCGCAATATTATCCGCATAAGCAATAATGTTGCAGTGCTAGTATGATATAAATTGAAGAGAATATAATGGACCAAGAGTTAGTGCTTATGAATTAAGATATTTGAATAAATGGTTATTGAGTTATTCAAAACTACAGATTATAGAGATAGAGATTATTTCTATAGACTTGTCTCTCTCTTTTCTCTCTTCTTTCTATTAGGTCTATTATTTTGTAAGAATGTCGCAAAAAAAAAAACAACATGAAATAAACACTACTTTTGGTGGCAAGTCTGGAAAAACTGAAACTTTTCTTTTGGTACCTGACGGCTTATATATGCAAATACACATACATATTTGCAAAACACGTAAATTTAAAGTTGAAGTTTCGGAAATGGATAATTATTTTTTAACACTAAAATTATAAGTTGAACAATTACGATATACGAATAATTAACAAAAACAAATGTTAACAGTTAACTGGAAATTTTGTACGAACTTCCAAAAATCATAAACAATGGACGAATTTTTAGTCTTGGCAATCATGCGATTTGAGCTGTTTATTAGTTAAGCGATTTCAAAGAATTTAGACAAAATAAGTCAGCAGTAGGTGTTTTCTTTTGTAAGCATGTCACAAAAAAACTAATAAAATAAGCACTATTTTCGATGGCAACTCTGGACAAAACATGTAATAAAATTTAAAGTTGAAATTTCGAAAATGAATAATAATTCTTTGCAATTATTGATGAGAATATTTTTTTATACATGATTCTGAATAAAATATAATTTTTCGCGCCTTTCAACAGTAAATTAATAAATAGAAAATATGACATATTTGTTACCAACAATTACGAATAACGACATGAAATACGAATATTTACGAAATCATTCGTTGACAGATAACTGGAAATTTCGTATGTACTTCCAAAAATCGTTCACAATAGATGAATTTTTAGTGTTGGCAACCATGGGATATGAGCTGCTTGTTAGTTAAGCGATTTCAAAAAGGTTGGACTAAATAAGCCAGCGTTGTTGTTGTTTATGTTATTTTTAAAATAAGCAGTCGTTCTTTTGTGATATGCTTACAAAAGAAAAGGTCTAATGTTGATTTTTCATATGTTCTTATTAAAATAAGCGGTTGTTTTTTTTTTTTTTTGTTTTTTTGATATACTTAAAACAGCAAAGAACCTATTGTATATTACAGACCTCTAGTATTTTCAATGACTCAAACAGAAAAGAAAAGCAAAAAATATAAAAATATAAATATTAAGTTTTTGAATTGGAATTTCCTGACTTATTACTCACTTATTTTTATTTGTTATATTAATTAGTTCTCAGACTATTAGACTGTAATCAATTTTCTTAAACAAACGAGATAAATTATTTATACTACGTTTACATTATGAGGTTAAGAGAACGAGATTAAGTTAATTTGCACTTTTAATCCCCACCGTTCACATTATACATTGGACATTAATTTAACGATTCTTTTGTTAAAATAAATTATTTAATTACAATTTTGTACAAAAAAATTGTAATATAAATTTAATAAAAAGTTTTAAAACAATAATTTAACAAATTCTAGTTATAATTATGTACAAAACTATTATTAAATAAATTTGTTAAAAATTTACTCAGATTTTTGCACAGAAAAATAATCACCATTTCTAAATCTCGAGATTAGTATTTTAATCTCGATTATTGCTTTAACCTACTCTTAATCTTACAATGTAAACGCCGTATAACAGTGCTTTTTATAGTGATATAATAGGTTTATACGAAGAAAAAATTCAATGGAACTATTTCAAAACGTCATGTTGAATACCTTTAAATGGTATGTGTTAAAATTTCACGAGTCTGACATTAATTAAATTGACAAAATAAGATATGTAACAAAGGAATTTCAAACACAATGGACGAATTGAAGTTATGCATTACTAAAACATCGCTTTTCAATGGAAGAATGTAATGCAAATTCATGGCTTAAAATGCGTTATGGTAGATCTGAACTGGGGTAATCAAGATTTGTCAATGATTTTCTGAGTTTATATATGATCATTCAAGTATAGCTCATGTTGACTGAACCGAGTACCTGAAATCGGTGGTTGGCTGTTAAATATAATCTCATGGTCTATTTGGACATAAAATTACATACATACATTTAAATTACTAGTTATTTTTTACTACTAACTTCCCAGATAGGTTTTTAAAAGTCGGGTACTTCGCAAATCTAAACTTAATTCAAACCAAATGTACTAGAAGTCAAATGTACTTGAAATATTACAATGTATGAAAATACAAATTATTCGAAGTTTTGAAGAAGTGAGAAAAGTGTGGTGGCTATTTTTATATAATTTGCTTATTTTTAATTTTATGTAGTTGTATTTGTCTCTTAACGGTCAAGGTTAAACGTTTATTGAGTAAGTTGAACGCATCGCATTTGCTTCACGTTTAGTTTGTTAACTTGACAAATGTTAATTTTACCGGTTCACATCTATTATATTTTGTTAAGTTTAATTATTTATTTTTTTTCTCTTATTATTTATGTGGTTTTAAAAGTATACCTATTATAATAAAAATGAAAAAAAAACTCGTAAAATTAAAATAAAACATTGTAGTATTGACCCATCACAGTTTTCGAATTCTTTAAAGTACATAATTACATTTGACATTAAATCAATGGACGTTAAACGGACGTCCATTGGTATACTACTTAGGCCGTGTGCGAGTTTGAGTAAATTGATGGTATATTGGGGGAAATAGTGAATTATGTCGGTATGGCAGCGAATGTTGGTATTTACCAGAATTTCGAGTAGGGTAAATTAGATAAAAATTAGGTGTTACCATTGTGAAAATTTTATAAGCTTATAAATAAATAAATTTGAAAACTTTTAACCAAAAATAATAAATAAGTGCAACAAATAAATAAATAAATATTTACATAAGTGATTTCATCACTAAATATCTAAAACTTTCTCTAATCACATTTTGTATAAGTGAATCGATTACTTTAGTAGAGACAATAAGTTTCGAGATGTTTAGTTTTTGATTACCAGTTGGTTACTTCTATGTTAGAAGTGGTTTGGTTATATTTTCTACTTATACGAGTTTGTCAGCATTATAAACTGTATAATCTGCGTATTTATTTTGCGATGCTTGTTCCAAAATTTCTCCTTGATATCTGCGGATTAAAAACCTTCAGATGTTTTTAAAAAACATCAAGATGTCGATTAGTATTTTTTCTCGACGTTGAAAATTGGACTACATTTCTAGAAATCGTTAAAATTGTTCGTATTCCCAAGCAGTATTTCCAAAAAAGTTTTGAAATAATTCTCAACTCTATTTATTAAATTGCAGATATGTTGGTGGTATTGTCTTACCACCAAGTGATTACGAAGAGCACAAATGTAAGAACATACAGTGTGTTGGCTTTATTTTTAAAAATTATGTTACTCGACGTTTTGAAACTGGAAAAATTGTTCAAGAATTCAATTGCTTTCCAGTTCAATATTAGGATTTGTCAATACAGTCAACTTGCTGTAATCGGCCACTTCACTATTGACGGAATTCTTAAAATCAGAAACACACATTTTAAAAATGCATTCCTTTTCTTTTAGGGTAATCTTAACATATTAGGTTGTAGGAACCCAAAAAATTAGTTTAACAAAATATGTTTATTTATAATATTGTAACTAAAATTTTTAAAAAGCTGTGGTTATCAGCAACACGATTTTTATTAACGACCCAACAGCAGAGACAACGATTACGGTTCCTCCAATCAGATAGATATGATTCTTAAGCATGCAACGATATATCTATGTATCTTTATGCATAAACAATAGTTTATAGCTTAAGTTTTCTCTCAGTGGCAACAGTCGCACGACAATAGTTAGACGTAACAATAACTACAGGAAAGGAAATGAGTAGGAAACGTTTCGAAGCTGAATAGGTGCCGAAGAGTGTGGGGTTCATATACGCTTTATAAATTACATACCATTGTCGATAGTTCTATTACTGTTATTTTTCTTTGAATCCCATATGCAAATAAATCGATGTTTTTGTGAGATGTGAATAATAGTTTTATAATCGTTTTAAGATATATATCTCTTATATATATTAATATATATATTGTTGCGTACGTTTCTCAATTCGAAGTGGTCTTTCGCGATCGCTGGATCCCGATAAATAATTAAAAATATTATAGTTGGCTCAAGTTGTATGTAACCGTTTTTTATTTTTAAATAAGTCTTATTTGGTTTTATGAAGTATTCAGAGAATCCGATTAATCGGTTATTCTCTGGACTTGAAAAACAAATCGTTTTTTTTTGTAAATCCGGTATCTTCAAATTATCCAGATTGTTATACACTGCGATTACTATTCGCAGTTATATTCTGAGTTCGTTTTTGCTCACTTATGAGAAGCTCATGCTAATGAGTATTAGCAAATTCTTACGTGAGTACAAAATTTGCTCATAAGCTTGAGCCCTCAATTTGCTCATATTGAACAGTGTGAGTCTTCAATTGGCTCATATTAAAGAACTGCTCATGACATCTCACGAGCCAAAAGCTCATCTAAAAAACCAGCTTACTGGCAATAATTTTTTATTACATTTAAGGTATATAAAATGTATTACACTTGTTTTTTGCATTGTAAGCAAATTGTTTTATTACATTCATTTTCAAATGTTCTGAAACACAGTATAATATAATTTAATACTTTTGAATTAATATAAAATGACTAATTAAATAAACGCACAAAATTTAAATGAATAGTGGCACGTGCCAAATTGTGTAACGAAAACAACAACAAGAATGCCATGTATTTTTCATGCTCTAGAATGCAGCGCCCTCATGTAAGCAGCGCATGAGAAACTCATGAGCATCAACTCGTACTCTTGTTCATGAGCGTGAGCTTCTGTAACAGGACTCGCTCGTGTGCGTGTGCGATCGTAAGAAAATAGTTCTTTGCCAGCTCATGAGCAGTGAGTAGAATTAGCAGAAAAGAGTCGTTCATGGGTAGGCAAATATAAACTGTGGTAAAATTATTCGGAGACTTCTGGAGCAAAAGTTAAAGGAAGAGTAAAAAATGCAAATAAACGTGCATCACAAAAATAAACACAAATTTTTTTAAGGATGATAGAATTTGTTTTTTTTTGTACGATTTTGTGTATTTTGGTATATTACGCAGAAAATTATGTGCATATTGTTTTTTTTTTTAGTATTATTCGATATTTTTATTGCTATCCGATTAATCCAATAACTTCGGTTTTTAATATATCCGAATAATATGAACAGCACTAATACATATGAACTTTCTTACTAACTTTGCACATCAAAAATCTTTTTTTTATCATTCACAATATATGTATGTAGTGGATTTCTACACAAAATATATTTTTCAAATATTGTCCATCCTGTTTTACCAAATTTTGAAGTGTAAAAAAAATGTTACCTTCACTTAAGACCCTTTAATGTCTTAAAAAAGGTACATTCAAAAATACGTTATATCGTATATCAGTTTCTTACAGTGGCGGCTAACAGCACTGTATAAAATCTTGGTATGATAGTTTTCTATGCTAAAAATAATCTGTTTTATAATACAGGTTGGTTGAAAAGTTTTGAAAGCAAAAATGAAGAGTGTGCATTTTTTAAATAATACATTTATTTCAATGATCCTTCAATAATTTTATACCAACTCTGTAATGAATTACCTCAGCAAAGCACTGTTCAACGGCTTCATTCGACGAAAAATACTTTCTTCAAAGGAATTGCTTGCCAGTTTGGAAGGGGTAAAAAAAAAGCAGAGAATGCCAGATATGGAGAACACGTTCGGTAGGTGTTCAAGCTTCGTACTTTAATAAGTAATTTAAATTCCTCTATTGTCAAAACACTTGTGTGAACTTGGCAAAAGGTTGCAATAATTTTCAGAAATATTTGTTTTGTTTTTTTTCAAGATAATCCAACAAAATATCATGTTGTTATGTTTTCTGCATCACAGGAAACATCGGTTCATGATCTTGTTTCAGTTTGAAATCATATTGGTAGATCCAGGTCTAATTCTGCTCAAAAAACTGACTTTCTCTTAATAATGTCTGCTGTTATTGCACTTTATGGACGCCCACTACATAGTTCATCTTGAACATTTGTACGCCTACGTTCAAACTTTATCACTGCACCGATATTCGGTTTTTGCCAATATGACCAAATCATATTGTAAAAAGAGACTGAACCGAAATAAACATCTGAGTGCGATGAAATGTCAGATGAATGATGAAATGTCGAAATGGCGTATATATTTTGATTTTTCAACTGTTTAATAGGTGTCGCTTTTCATTTTTTTCTTTCAAATTTTAAGAATTTTGATTGTAATAAAATAGTTGTAGGTAGTACTCTACTCTTTGCACATTTTCTAAATGATGCTGCAATTCCTTAAAAAACTCCGAGAAAGCAGTCTTTTCCAAAATGAACAGTGTAAGCCCTTAACACTATTATAGATAACCTAAGATAATGTTACTTATTTCGAATTTTGGTTAAACTATAAGTCGTCTTGGAAAAAGCGTACTAGAGGAATACTAATCGTTAGCATTCATTAAAATTCCCGTGGATCAATACTAAAGTCTGAGTGCGATAAAATTCGAACGAATACTTTAAAGAATTACAATTGCTTCATTCGTTCGTTAGCCAGAAATTTTGGGATCACCACTTGTGGATTATATACTAAGTTAACAAAATTATTAGCCAATCACTGATCGTCATTTTATCAGTTATTGGTCCATAATTAAATTCATTATTTTATATATAAAATTAAAAATGTAGCGTGAACATTTTATTAAGTCTTTTAATGTGTTAGCACACAATAGCGATATGCCGCAAATTGGCCATCCTTGGTGTTGCGTGACTATTGCATGATATAAATAATCAAGAATCAATTAAAAAAGAAATTGCATCAGTGATCCGATGGCGTAGACAACATTCGACCGGAATCCTTAAAAGTCGATGTTGATTATACTACGGATATAAAATTTTAGAAATATTTGAAACAATGAAGAAGTCCCATTAGAATAGGAGTCGATAATAGTAAAAATACCTAAAAATGTAACCTCTCTGAAACTACAGAAACTGGAGGGAATTACCATTGGTTCCAGTGCTGAGCAAAATATTAAGCACAGGTAAAGCTTCGCAAACAACAATTGGATTTTAGGCCAAATCGCTTATGTATTATTTATGTTGTAAATAGTATGCAAGCAACAGCACCCACAATCTCTCCACCAAATTAGTGTCACCTAGTACGAGCTTTGTGTCAGTCATCCAAACGATATATTGAAATAGAAATTTGATTGAAATAACAATCACAAGTATATTTTTATTTAATTTATGTTTACTTTTGAAACCCCAAAATGGATAACCATGGATTGTATTGCGGCTTGAGAATCTTTGGGAAAATTATTGTGCTGGTGTCTGTAAGTTGTGCAATTTGTTAAATGCTTGATGCTAAAATTTTAGAATATATTATTTATGCAAGGTCCAAAATTAACAATATTGGATTTATAAATATTCGTCTCACTTCATAAAAAATTGTAATTTATTTTAATTTTTTTCCTAAATAAATGAAATTGGTTCATCATTAACGTAATTTTTTATTCTTAAATTGAAGTTATTTATATATATTATTTTATGATGCATTCATTTTAAAAAAAACTGATGACTTAGTAACTATTAATTTTTTAAGTCATACTAGAAACTGAAATACACAAATCGATTGGATTTTCGAGATTTTAAAATTCAACTTTACCCATTAGAATGTGTTAATAAAATAAAAGGATATTAGAAGGGTCCAAAGTATTTGTTTATAGTTTTTTGTATTTTATTTATTTATTTTTTGTTTATTTGACGGGGAAGACATTGTTCACATGCTTCACTATTTGGTGTTTTCTTTGACAGGGACAAGGTAAAATGGGGTGTTAGTCTGTTGTAACTCTTAAAGAAGATCGGTGGCGAATGCATATATTCTGCGTTATTGTCGAAATGTACCGATATCATTCTTGAAGCGTTGATCAAATTCCACAGGAAAAGAAGAGTAACGGATATTATTCTTACTGTTTTGCATAAAGTACCAATGATAGTTTAATTGTCGACCCAAAAAAAGTGTGATTGTTGTGCGAGGCACGACATTTGAGTGCTTTGGTGATGTTGAATATTTGAAATGTACGTTGACCTCTAGAGGTTTATATGGTACAACTTAAAGCTTAAATCCCAGTAATCCGTTGTGGTTTTACTGTATCATAGTCAGATATGAAATTGGCCTTCGGCAGGTTCGAAGTCCACATTCCCTATTGTATGGTTAAGAACCTAAACAAGTTTATGCAACTATAGGTAGATGTCTTATCTATATTTGATAAACAACAAATAAAGACAGTATTTTTCATTTTAGACAGTACAACTCTTTTCAAGGTGGTGGGTGTATATCCTTTGATTACTATTATTTTCAGACAAAAAAAATTTGATAGTACAGGATAAAAGAACAAAACAGTATATATAAAATCAATAAGCTAGAAAATAGGCCAGGATCGTTCGCAGTGCAGCGGTACATTACTTTTTGACAACACGCAGCCTACTGGAAAATTGTAATTTTTCTGTGCGGAATTCGTCGTGACTTTATTTCTCTTCACACTTAAAGCGAAAATCACGTTTCGAGAAGTGATCAAACATATGAATGGTTTAGAAGCGAAAGAAATCGAGTCGAGTTAAATAATTTTCATAGCATATTTGCGACTATGTTTAACGGGGTGATTGAATTTAAATTTGATCGTGTATACAGTACTGATGCTCCTCATTTGAGGTGCTAAATTAAGCTTGCTATGCCAGAAGTTATAGTTAGAGCTCTAAACATTGCTTTAACTGATGGTCAATAAAAAATACTTATGACCACATGAGTAGTATGGCACAGCATCACATGAACTGTTGTATTATGAAATTAAGTTATTTTTTCTTTCGTATATTTTGGTTTGACCGGACATAGAAATGTATATGGCCTTCAGGTGGAATCTGAGTTTCTTTAATTCGTAATTAAATCTGATTTTATATTGGTTCGAAAGTTAGTTTCACTGAAAATTATAAAACGAAGAATCACATTAGTCAAATTACATTCTTTTTTTTTCTGAGTTCAATTAACATGACTATGGGTACTGTTCTCAACTGTATTAATAATCCTATCATTTTAAACAGTAAAACAAAGAAATAAACTCAACAAAATTATGTTTAAGAACGATAAAAGCTTAGATTATATTTAGACACCCATCTAGTCATGGAATCGCGTTCAAGTTGTGCCTTCACATAAAATAAAATTAAAAAATGTTGAACCAAGTACTTTAATTTATCAAAAATAGGACCACTAAAAATACTACAAAACGCAAATATCAAATACGAATGACCAAGGACCATTACAAATTTTACGACGACGACCTTATGTTATGGACTTGTCCAAGCTCATAGACTGTTGATGATGATGTTGATGATGATGATGATGATGATGATGATGATGATGATGATGATGATGATGATGATGATGATGATGATGATGATGATGATATCTCTCCCAAAGTGGTGTAATACATGTCACTAATTACCAACGTTTAATTAGAATTAAGTGTATATTTTTACATTAAATTGTATTAACATATTAAAAAAAAAACGAATTTTTGATTTTGTCTTACCAATTAAAATATTAAAAAAAACAATAGTAAATAAAAACAAAAATAGCAATTTCAATCAAGGATTCGAAACTGAGACTTTAGTTTCTAGCAGTCAATAATAGCCGACTCTGCAATTGCCCTTCTTTGAATATTAGTGGCTTATTTTACGTGAGAGTGGAAAGATTCTTTATTATATATACCCTATATTAACTAATGTACAATGAAAAAAGATGTAAACATTGCTTATTCACAATTATAATTATAATTGGATATCCAATGAATGGATTACTGTTCTAGTTCCTAATTTCAATATATTCCAAATTCAAAATATTATAAAGGGTATAATTAACAATGCACAACCTTGTTTCACTCCACTTTTTGATCCATAATAATATAGAGGAGTGTTGTGCACAGCACACTCCCTGTTCGCGGACCGCGACATTAGTTACGTCGCGGTTGCGGGTCGCATTTACCAGGCAATTCTCATACAGTAACAAACGCGTAAAAAGCTCATCACAGCAACTGGCTATTGGCTATTTTAGAATAATAACAACGACTGTTGTCCTGTAAGTCAATAGAATTTTTAACTTTGGTTATATACACATAGTAGAAAAAGTCTACGGATATTCACAAAATTTTTCTAAAATTACGCATAACTTTTTTAATTTTTACTCAAATTCATTTTTATTTCCTGATTTATTTTAAACAAGGAAACAACAATAAAATTCCAATATAAAAAATTAACAGTTATTCTTTAAAAAAAAATTAAACACAATTATATGCAAAAGTAGCAATTTTGAAGCAGAAAAAGTCTACGGATATTTCTTAATATTTACATTAAAACAATAAAATTCACAAAAATCTTAAATTTAATAGCCTCTGTTAAGCGTCTTTGCATGGACTCAACCAGCTTTGCAGTATCCTGTGCGTTTATTTCTAGCCATTCTTCCTTGATTACGTTTCTTACTATATCCTTGCTGGAAAACATATGCTGGCGAATCTTATTTTCCAAATAAACCCACAGATGTTCTATAGGACTAAGGACTGGTGATTCTGGTAGTGTTTGAAGTTGCTTGAGAGCATGATACAGCAGCAAAATACGTAAGATCGCTGCTGTGTGCTTAGAGTCATTGCCCTGCTGAAACAAAAAGGTTGCCTCAAGTCCTAACATTCTGACATTTTCTTTCAAATTTGTTTTTAGAATATTTAGATAGCCATATTTTTCCATTGTATCTTGTACAAATTCAAGTCTGACCGCACCATTACTTGCTATACACCCCTAAATCATTACGCCTTCACCACCACGTTTTACTGTTGAAATTGAGTTTTGTTTATCATAGGCTGTGCATAATTTTCTCCTTACAAGTTATCTAACTTTGATTCAAAATATGTAAAATTAACTCTCATCGGAGAAAATAACTCATATTCAGAACTTTATAGGTTTATTTATATGCTTTCTTGCAAAGCTTAATCATTTCATTCTATTATATCTGGATATGTATGTCTTCTTTCCTGCAACCAGGGTATAATACATGCATTTCTTCAAAATTTTCCGCACAGTTTTAGGACATATTTTGTTTTCAAGTATTTCGGCAATATGTTCAGCTATTCTCTATTTGACAGAATTGAGGGGCGGCTTGTGCGAGGTCTAGAAACAGATGAATATTGACGACCAATATCTTCAGCAATTTTTCTTTGGCTTACGTCATCTTTCTAAAATTTAACAGTTATTTGTCACTCACTAAAACTAATTTCACGTCCTTTATTTTATATTGTATATAAAAAAATATTATTAAATGTTTAATTCTTAGACTTTTAGGAAGTTGACTAATAATTAAATATCATTTAATGACACTTTTATGCTTGCAAGCGAATTTAAATTGGCGGTAAATGTAAATATTAAGAAATATCCGTAGACTTTTTCTGCTTCAAAAATTGCTACTTTTGCATATAATAGTGTTCAATTTTTTTTTAAAGAATAACTGTTTAGTTTTTATATTGGAACTTTATTGTTGTTTCTTTGGTTAAAATAAATCAGGAAATAAAAATGAATTTTAGTAAAAATTAAAAAAGTTATGCGTAATTTAAGAAAAATTCTGTGAATATCCGTAGACTTTTTCTACTATGTGTATATATTTATTTAATTACTTACACACTATTTAATTATTTAAACATAGTTTCTAATTGTTCATGCTAAATAATAATATTTTCCAATTTATGATAATATTTTTAATTTTCTACATGATATTTAAACTACGTTATATCTATATAAAGTGTTCGAACGTTTTTATTTAGTCAATATTTGGAGTTGTTAGCACAAATTATTATTATTATTATTATTCATATTAAGAAACGTGTTTTTAAATATGTACCATATACCATTAGAAGAGAAACACAGCACAGGGGTGGTGGCCTATCAAACACAATAACTCCATATACCAAATAGCAAGTTTAAAATTCAGACCATTGAGTATCAGATTATTTGTAGTAAAAACTTTAGCAACCAGGCAAGCATTGAATGCAATATGTGCAGTACGCAACTAAGGCGGGTATCCAGAATCCAATTGGACAAATAAATAACTAATAACTAATTCATCATACTTCATCATTTGAGGGTGATCTAATAGATAACGATCACGATCAAACACTGATTCTGTATGGCCTAATGGGTTAAAGAAAGCTATTATCTAAACGTGGCCCAACACGTAACGTTAATCCATCAATTACATGTGTCCCAGTCGGTAACACAGTTCAATAATTTATAAGTGGTTAATCGTTAACACCCATTCATTCGTCCTAACCCTTATTGAACATAACTTATTATAACGTGTAAATCGTAAAAATAAGTAAAACAAAAAAATTGAGTAAAACATGACGTAAAGGCATTTATTTAAACTGTTTGTGGTCAAGGAAGTAGATACTTTACAACTATTCTTAATCGATCCAAATGTTTTAGTACGTAATAGCCATGTTATGCAGGCAGTCATACGACAAATGGCTACAACTGTCAATTATACCTTTACTACCATTTTGTAGCGTTTTTTTTGCCTATATTAAAGAGGTAACGACGACAATGTTGCCCACTGACACTTTCAACACTGCTTGAAAGCCCAAGTTTAAATCGAATTTGCTCTTCCATTCATAGGCAATTTTTTAATTTACATTAAAAACAACAATTTCTAATTGAATGTAACCATGACAGTCTGTATATCATGATCCTGTCACAGCCTATTTTGATTTTGTTTATTAGATTGAAGTTACGTCTCGTAACAATTGAAATATTGTTTCAGACATATGTTTACTTATAAAGAAAATGTAGATTTTGTATGTATGAAAAATGTATGCTCCTGAAGAAAGATAGATCATTAAAGCATTTACGCTTAATAATTTTTATAAAGGAAATGCTATCTTCATGAAAATAATTCTGGTCTATATAAACTATCGGATATGCTTTTTTGGTTTTTATAATGCATCGATGACGATACATACGTGATAACACACCTCCTATTTATCTTCTCTTATTAATACAAATACATACTAAATTATGGGGGTAGCCCTCAGCTAGCAAAAGAAATGCCAGCTCATTTAGTTATAATCGAACATTTATAAAAATAGTCATTTTGAAATCCAAAATTGGATTTGGAGCAATTGCTATTTCGCGAGCATGGCTATTTGACGACTTACAGCTTACTTCTCGAGTTGATTACACTAACAAGACAGCGTATACAACTAGTATATACGAATTTTTCATTAATTACAGAAACGATTGGTAACTATTACTTATTGGTGGCTTCCATGGAAAAATTTCAAACTTAAAATCCGATATTTTAAAAACTTCAGAATAGCTGATTCTACTAAAATCCATTGACGAACCGGGGTGCCTGGTAAATCAGAATAGTGCTCCGAAATTGTTAGCGAATGATTTGAGGTTTTGAGACTGAGTTATATTCTCATACGATTATATTTCATATATGTATATGTTACATTACATATACATCTCATGTTTTTATATATTTACATTACATATACATTACATTATAAAACATCCCCAATAAGATTAATTCAAACAACAATTTAATGTTAAAATGACAGTTTCTTTAAAATTACATCATTTGAAATATTTGCGATATTGCTACCAGGTGGAAGAACTGTTCACTTCGCTTTGAAATTGCTATTGAACATGCATTTTATTGGAACGCTCTCTTTTTAATATTCCCCAAAAATCCGGCATGGAAAAAGTATAGTAGAGGTACAATTTTTTTGTTGTATATAAATGAACAATGACAATAAAAATTATTTGAAGTTTTTAATCGAACATAACAAAGTTTTATGGAAACATCGGGCCCATTTGTAATGCAATAATATTACTTAAAAAAATTTAGACATGATCTATAATTTTTCGATAAACACCAGCATATGATATAAATAGCGTACTTTATAACGGCATATAAATTCGTTGAAATTAACCACAAATATGTATGGACTAAAAGGTGGATTCATAAGAACTTCCCAACCAAGCTTTCAAAGTTTTTGACTATTCATTATTGATGCGCATGGACGGGTGTTATCCTGATAGAACACAATTCTTAACTCATTGCCCAAAACTGACCGTATTTGGGAGATTGATTCCTCCACACGGTCCAATTGTTGACAGCACAGTTCCGAGTTAAAAGTGTTGACGTAGGGGAGCATCTAATATACTAATATAAATACTTACCTACCAATCTCATTAAACACACAGCAAGACCTTGCTGGCCGTCAATTTTGGCTTGGCCACCGTTTCAACCAACCCACCAGGATTCGACCACGACGGTTTTCGCTTGACGTTGTCGTAAGTGATCCACTAAAGCCATCTATCGGGAAAAAAAAGGATTTCTTTTTATTACACCTATTATATATTTATTTATTTATTGTGTATTTAAGAGGTTACTATTCTCAACAAGACCAGGGCCAATCTGTAGAACTATGCGGTTTAAATCCACACACACATTGCGTTTCACAGATGATTCAGAAGACTTCGATGAGGAAAAGGCAATCATATTAGATAATAGTGTTGAATTAACATCCCAAATTCTGAAGAAGTGTTTTGATAAAACTGATTGACTTTAAAATTGCAAATTCACTTCCCTAGCAAAGCTCGAGCGTTCCCAAAACAGTTAATGACGCTATGTCGCCATATGAAAAAGTTCTAAAAGAGTAACAATAAAAGTTAAACAGCTAACATTATATTTGTTTCCTAAACAATCATAAAGATCTTAAAAATATATATATCAATAAATAAATATATATTAGATTTAGTGATGAAATAAAAATTTTTTTTAAAGTCGTTATATATAGGTTTTTTCCTTTTGGAACCAGTTTAATTATTTTTCATACGCTTGTATGGAATTACTTCTTTCATTTAACGGCATTTAGTTTTACGGCCAACTTTTTTGGAACGAGTTAAAGCCATTAACCGAATTATGGGTGTATATTCGAAAATAGTGGTTTTCTTTTTCATCCAATAAGGCTAAGTTATAGCATTACATGGCTGGGTATAACTAGTAAATTTAATAAAAATTTATAATCTGTTGATTTATTAAGGGTCTTGACAGAATAACATCCCGACGACAAAGCAGTTGAAAATTACGGAAATCATTAAGTCTATAATTTAAAGACAATAACAAACACTGATTGTAATTATTATATTTAATTCCGCTAGTTCCAGGGAAAACGAATAAAAAGTGACAATAATATTAAATTATTTAGTCAACTTGAAACCATATGTATTAAATACTATTTAATAATAGTTACTAAATACTTTATAAGATTGCCGAAGTCTTCTTTAATGTATTGAAAACATTACGATTAACTTTACATTTTTGGTTGAGAAAATAAAATATTTAGGTAATTATTCTGAATATATCCATATTATTTTAGAATATTAAATATATTTTATTCTATGTATAAAAATTAGTATTAATGAAGCCAACAATCAGTTCTAGGAAAGTAATCAACTTTAAGGTGCCTACCTATTTATTATTAAGTATATAATTTAATATAAAGTACATATATGTATATACTACATATGTATATACTAAATTAATTTTATTACGAATTTTAGTGTATTTAAATAATCCTTCATTTAATATTTAATTTAATTTAATATTCTTTCTTTATTTACAGGTAAGAATTGAAAGCCAATCATAGGTTTTAGCTTAGAGAAGAATATTACACCCAACTGGAAAAATATATCTTGTGTTTTAATTTGAAGTCTCACCTATGCTCTATTTATATACACAATTTGTCTGATTGATTTACAAGGTAATAATTTAGATAAATAAAGTTTAAAAGAAAATTCTTATTTAAATTGCAGCTTGCATGAAGGTAGTGCATGCAAGCTGAAGTGCAATTTAAGTGTACAATATGAAGTCTAACGTAAGCAGGATTCCGTCTTTTATGAGTATATGAGACCATATATTCGTAATTACATATATCGGTAAACTCTAGATCCTTTACATATATATTATAAAAATTTCTTGACATTAGAGAAATAGAATCAAGTTATTGCGTCTGGACACTATTGCAACCGTTATTTTGTCTAAAAATGTCGATATTTATCTGATTTGTCATTGCAACTGTTACATTTTTCTGAAAAATGCATCTGCCGATAAAAGAAAATCATTCACATAAGTGAAGTACCAATAGATAATGTCATTATAAATATCTATATTCACAAACTCTTGTTTACTTTGGAATCCATTATTTATCTTGTATTTAACTATTTGTAATTGATTAAATAGGAATTTAAATTTTGAATTGAAGAAGAAAAATTGAAAAATTGTCTGGATCAAAACTCAAGCACGAAATAATTGGACTAAAAAAATACATGTTAAGCATGTACCTATCCTATTCCTTAAGTTAAGGTAGATTCTTTTTGTATTTGAAAAATATTCGTCGACACCAGAAATATTTTTGTGTTGCAATAGTTGTCATTGCCTTCATAACAGGGTTCGTATTTGCTTACTCATGAGCAGCTCATACTCTTGCTCACGAGCGTGAGCCCATTTATAACTTAATGGCGGCTCTTGCTCGTGAGCGTGAGCTCTGTAGTTGGGCTCGCTCGTGAGCGTGAGCCATCGTATGAAAAGAGTTTTTTGCCGATTCATGAGCCGTGAGCAGAATGAGCCAAAATGAGCCGCTCATGAGTACGCAAATACGAACTCTGCTTCATAGTACGAGAATTATTAATACTGAATGTGCCACGGATTATACTGGTTGAACTCCTATTCGAATATTTATCTGTGGACATTTAGAGAAATTTCTTTAATAGTAGTTGTTCGCATTCTTGTACAAAACGCAGCAAGTATTCCATATGAAGATGCTAACGCGTCACATTCGATGGCTATCTTAAAATATTTCTATTTTATGCATAGAATGGTGAATTGAATGAAATATCGCAAAGCTGAAGATTCAATACTGGAACTGTAACGGTTGTAGTAAGTGGGTCTATATAAGTATTTTTTTTATATTCTCTCCACGAGAGTAGTCAGCAAGCATATTCAAAATATTATATCAAACCTGAAGTAGATGGTGCAAAGTCAAATATCTCATAATATGTTTTCTTAACACATAGCTGGAGGTCGAGATTTTTAACTCTAAATAATATAATCTAGTACAAGATATGTTTTAATTTTGTACTTACTTATTTTATTTTATATGCTTTATTTATTTTACTTATATTTATTTATAAAAAATAGATAATAGTTCTTACATCATTGTTGAAAAAAGAAACCGGTCAGACTCACTTACTCGGACTTTTCGGTAATTCTGACAGCCCTTGAAACGAAATGATTCGTATTATCGATAGCACACTGTAGTTCTATGTTGTACCTGATGCGAAAAACTATGTTAATTTTTGCAAGTTGGACAATTTAATTTGCATGTAAGTGTATAGGATGACATGTATTACCCTTAGACATTTAAAAACCGCATTATACGAATTAAGTTAAATTTCTTAATTAATTATCTATAAATTACCACTAAACAATTGACAAAAAATTTGTAGATATGCGTCTTCATTAAAAAACAATCAAGTTTAATTAACATCTTTCAGCTAAAATGAATATTGAAAAGACATGTGATTGTTGGTTTTTCAGTAACCCGAATTGGGAATTCATTTAACTTATAAGGCGGACTCCATATAATGTATATATGTTATATATATGTATTCGTCTCCAAATTTTATGAATTGACTTACAAAGTATTACAATACAGTAGAATAATTTTAATATATTAATTTATTTAATTCATTTACAAAATGTAATTTACAGAGATAAAGATTTTGTTTGAAATATTATAAAGTAAAAATGCTTCGAAAATAATTGTATGTGTTAGTATTAAGTCGTTAGAATTCTTGTTTCGCAAACAATGAGATATCATCACAACATCTAATCACCACAGAGTGCAACAATGATTCCAGAACCACGCGATACTTGTGGTAATAGAATTCATGCTCCAATGTGTAAATCATAATTCATAAGAAAAGTTTAACCTTTATTGCTCTATATTTCTATACATTATTTTAAAGCATCTACATTATCTCTAAAACTGTATTAAACGTTTATGTTGTATGTTGTTGGACATATAATATATTAATCGAGATTCACAAACTTTACTGTCTACATATCCGTATCAATCGAAAGTAAGATTGAAGATATTAGAGATACTATTTCCAATACCCATCCTGTTTTTTAAAATACAGAAAAACGATTTCACTCGACAACGTTTAAAGGTCATAGGAATATAATTAAGATGTACAGCTGTAGATAAATCTCATTTATCCTTCTATCTAAATGTAGTTGAACATTTTGCTACCTTTATCCAATTTTTGATGAAAAAATTGAGTAGAATCATATTAAGTTATCTATTAATAGATAAATAAACATTTTCAGAAATTTCTCAAATCAATACAGAAATTTAGAATTTCTGTCAAATCTATTGAATGCAATTATTTTCAGAAGTATTTTAAAGTTTGTAATCCTTGGCATAAGCTTTACATGTCTCATTTAATTATTATTTACCATTTACCTCTTAATATATAAGCGATGCTATCATAAAAATATTTTTGAAAATATTGCCTGAGTAGCTTTGATTCTGGGGTCTGATATTACGCTGTACCGGAGGCTAAATATGGCTTTAGAAATGAATGAACTTGTCTCGATAACGCATTTGTCCTCCATGTTGTAATTCAAAATCACCTCTGTTTAGTACATTCTATTCATTGTTGTACATAGTGTTTAGGTCTCCTTACCAATAACTATTCTAACAAAAGTTTTGTGCAATGGAAATCAGATACAAATATATTAAATTTTGAAATCGCTGTGTAATGACAGATAACTTATATATAGATCTGGAAAACTATACAAAAAAGTACCTTAAAATGTAGTGATAATATGTTAAATATTAACACATTTGGGAGATGTCTGAGAAACAGCTATTTTTTAACTTTAAAACTGCGTCTCTGGTACAATAGAGGGCCGTTTTTAATTTGACAAAATAATAACCAGCCATTGAAAATTTTAACAACGCAAAAAACGGCTTGACAATTTAATAACAATTTAACTTGATAAAGAATATAATTAGGTTTCCCAGAAAAATAAATCCTTCTTTGAAATAGGTTTCTAAAGTGATATTTTATTTTCTATCCAATAATGCCCACAACATGAATAAAATTATTATGCAATTAAACCACACAAAATTTTTTAAACTTATATAATATAACTACATACATATATGATAACATACCGTTTTATATATGTACAGCTGGGATAGCTGGGATAGGGTTGGTATTATTGATGAAGGGGTGGGGTTTATGCAAATTGGATTGTAGAGCGAAATAAGTGGTGGGTAGCGCTTTCTCAAAATAGTGAGCAAGGAATTGGGAAGACTTGCACCTCATAGTCTCAAGCAGCACTGTTGGACCTGCCTGTAGAATATCAGGGAGATTCCGGCCTCATGTTAAATATCGCAGAGCTAGCGAAAGAAAGTATTCATCTATACGAGTAATTTTAGCAGAGCTATGGAGGAAGAAATTGGGATAGTGTTTGTCACACTATCTGCGCCGAGAGGTCACACATCTCGAAGAACTTTTCTTTCAAAGAGAAGAATCAGTTCCATTTGGTTTGAGGTTAGGACCAAATGGGGAAGGCAGTGTCTCCTTGTTCAATTTTACGGTCTCCTTTTATACCTATTTTTTTCTATAGGGACTTCTGATGTTTCTTCTAGCTCCCCTTGGATTCATTATTGCCTACAATACCACTTTATTGTCTGCGAATTGATTTTGCTGCATTTGTTATTCAGTTGCAATAACAGGGTAGATTTTCAGCAATGGCGACACGTTCAAAATCAACATACAGTGGCTGCCAGCTTATTTCATCAAACACTGTTTTAAATTTTTAAAACATTGTATCTTAAAAATGAATTAGAAAGCAGTCAAGTTTTTAATGTAAGTGAGGAACGGCACAATTTGTTTTTGTTTCAGTCAAATGGGAAAAACACGATACGCGATCGGCAGAATTATAGTTCAGAGCTTACTTTATCTAAATTATCATTTGCACTTAGTCGCCAGTAAGTCCCGCTGTGCAACGGAATTTTTTTTCCGTAATATTTTTAAAGTATTTCCAATCAAATTTAATAAATTTTTTGTGTAATTTTGGATGTGCAACGATAAATAAGTAATTTTTAAAAAATGGGACGATGCATTACAATTGAGCACAGAGAATTGGTGCTTACTCATTTTAAGGACGGTCAATCTCAGCGAAAAATTGCGGAATTTCTTAATTTGAGTCGCTACACTGTGCAGAGCATCATTATTCGTTTTGTTCGTGAGAATAGGACTCAAAATATGAGCAGAAGTGCATCAAATAAAATTATCAACTCAGCTGACGAGCGATATATTGTTAGAAAAATCAAGAGAAATCCAAAATTAAATGCTCCTGATATAGGGATAAAGGTACGGATAGAATTACGCAAGACGTACAGTGCGGAAACTGTAATTCGCGTGCTTCGAAACTCCCATTTTAATGTTCAAGTAGCTAAAAAAAACCCTTCATAAGCAAAAAAAAAATCAGAGCAGTCGACTTGCTTATGTTAAGGAGCACGCCCACAAAAAATTCGACTTCTGAAACAGGGTCATGTTCTTAGACGAGTCTAAATTCAACATTTCTAGCTCAGATGGCATAACTTACGTGTGGCGGAAACCTAATACTGAGCTAAAAAAAAAAATTAAAAGCTACAGTAAAGCATGGCGGTTGAAGTGCTATGGTTTGGACCTGTATGTTAGTCGCCGGCGTTGGGAATCTGGAGTTTATTGATGGTAACATGGATAAAACAATATACCTTAACGTTTTAAAAAAAAATTTACTCCAGAGTACCGTGAAACTTGGAATTCCTGAAATATTTCACATCTATCAAGACAACGACCCAAAACATAAGTTTGGTGTAGTACAGTCTTGATTGATATGGAACTGCCCACATCTGATGAAACCGTCGGCGCAGAGCCCAAACATGAACGTCGTTAAAAATTTATTTACAATACTGGAACAAAACTTTCGCAATATACTATTTCCAACAAAGAAGTCTTAAAAAGGCTATTTTACAACAGTGGATATATGGTGGGACTTTGATACAGCGCACCGTCCAACAAGTGGCCCTACTGAACTGAAGGATTAGCCGAAGGACTCGCCACGAAACTACTTAGGTCCTTTTTCGTCCTTATATTCTCAGACGTCGTTATTGAGTTAAAGCTGGAGTGATTCCGTTCGCATAACTACATCTCTTGTTAATGCAAGCAGCTCATTTAGCTTGAGGTTGCCTGCCAAGTCATCACCAACCTAATGGTGTCCCAACACAGTCTTCCTCCTACTTGCCAGTACTGGACATTGGCACAATATATGCACCGCTGTCTCCTTTTCTTCTAGACATAGCCTGCAAGTGTCTTCCACAGCAACAGTTATATTTTTGAGGTGATATTTGAAGTTGCCATGTCCAGTAATTAGTGAGGTCAGACAGCTTAGGGTGCTTCGCGGATAGCTAAGCATTTTTATCGTGCTTAGTTGTAATCATCATGTTGTAACCCAGTGGTATTCTGGGTTCTGGGCCGCAGAAGTTATGGCGTGATCTTTGCTTTGTCAGTTTATCTACCTTCTCGTTTAGCTCAATACCGATGTGTCGTCTAACCCACATGACCGTTACCTCATTTCCATGAGCACATTCCATGAGCTTGGTTACACATTCTGGAACTAAGCTGTTAGCTATGTATACAACAGTGGATGAAAATTGCTTTAGAAACAACCCAAAAACTTGTAGGTTCAATGCCGAAGAGACTTGACGAAGTGATGAAAGCGATATCATACCAGGATATCATACCAAGTATTGACTTTGGCACCAAACGAAATTTCTTGTTGTGGATGAAATTAGCTGAGTCATTAAAATACATGCATTTTTTTAGTTTGTGTTCACATAGTTTTTGTTTTTGGATCTGATTTCGTCTATAATTGTATAAGAACTTTTTTTAGACCATTTATAAAACTAAAATACTAGTAAGTATTATAACAAATAGACCAAAAGGGATATAGCTCGATAGATCGATATATGTCTTCGACATACATATAGATCTACACTTTGGTATAAATATCGTAGTAAACTTATTATATCCTACATGTACTTACATGTATGTCTAAATTATGTCCCATAGTATGTGTATCAAGTGTGGTATGTCAATAAAATTTAAAAAGGTTAAGTTTTGGATTCTTTATAAACTCAAACACTTGTGCAATATTAAACCAAATAAATTCTACACTCTAATAACTATGAAGAAGGTTAATATAATTTTTAATTAAGTGGGAAATATTATACACCGCGACTTGGATGGTTAATTGTGCTAATCCCGGTTGTTTTAACCATTAATCAGGTTTTTAATAGACAAAAATACCTTTGACGGTGTCTTAGAATAACTCAGATCAAATTATTTGACGTTGTTTGAAGAAACAGTGATGCATTCTATGTCCAGAACTCACCACAAACGTAGCAAGAGAATAAATTTTTACACAATTTAAGGCTAGTAAGTTCGCATGCTTGTCAGACCTTATGTTGACTGTCGTATTATTTTTCTTTCTGTTCCGACATTTGTCAACACAGATTTTTATGAAAATAAAATTAGATGTGCCTATCTAAGTATTATAATTAAGGTTGAATCTTTGTATGAGACTTTTGAATTCTCATTTCATCCATTTTTCTGCCCAATATTCTGGATTAGGATTATTAATATAGAAGCAAAAACTTTCGATCTCTTTTATGTATTTATTTCTGTAATTGAACGAATTTGGAGGTAATAAACAACGGATTTTGTAAATAAGTTCGTTATGTCATACTTCTTCATATTACGATATTTACGATATTTGGATTCCAAATATTTTTTCTTTCAGATGTAAATTTTCAAAGGCGAAACAATTTTAGCAAGTTATTTGTTTTTTATATTTTGGAATTTTATCAGCTCCTAGATACGAAATGAAATAAATTGCATACGATTAAAAACACGTTAGAGAAATTAAGAACACCTTTAATTCACCTATGTACATACTTTTTACATAAAAAACGTATATTTAGCTGATATGCATTTGATGTTATTGTACTCGTAAAAGTAATGTCGATAAGCCTTCAATAAATAAAGCCCACTATTAAGTAGAAATCTCTGAATCATGTAGTATTACACAGATAAAAATTTGTATTTGCTCTTTTAATCTTCTACTGATTAAACATATGAGCAGATAGACTACAATGCCCATTTTTATTACAACAATTTTTATCTTTATTATTTAAATTGTTTCTGTTCTTTAAATACGCATATTAATGATAAGTATATAGTATTTTTAATTTGTGTATGTAAATGTGAGTAATGCTTTTAGTAAAAAATCTATAATTTTATCAAAATACCTCAAAATTGGGCTCTTCTGTGCAATCAATAAAATTCAATTTTAGTTCATAGACGATAAGAGTTCTCGGTTATAATAATCATGAGTACATATTTCGGCACACAAATAATATTTTGTAATTCAATGGACTTTATTTCCATTAATTTATTTATGAGAAAACAAAATTATATATATCTAGGTTTTAAAGTAATGACGCACACTATTGCCTGGCGTCTTAGTTAAGAAACCAACAAATTGATAAAGAAAGTAAGATTTCTTTCACAAATCAGGTTTCATCTGCGCATAGGTTGAGTAAAAGTATTGTGCTGTCCTTAGAAGAATTTATCGAAGTATTCGTGTAACTACAAGCAGATGTTATAACGCTTTACAACACTGCCACCATAAGCACATTATTTGATATTCCAGTATCAACACATATGATTCCTTGTGAAACACAGAAAGAAGGAAGATAAACCCAGAAAACAAATTCAATACTTCACAAATTAGAACATGATTTTATGCGATTTAGATTATCAACATATAACCTTTGATTTCGAAAATCTTTTAATATAAAAAGTTAAATTTATTAGGTTCCACATATCTGACAAAATCGTTACTCACATCGTGTTTTTTTTTGTAACACAACTGATGAGAAAATCCAATTTTTTCTTTTCACAATGTATAAGGGGCATTTGAAAGTAAACAGAACATTTTGAAGTAGGTGTTTGTAGTGACCCCATCTAGTGGCAATTACATGCAACGATTTATTGCGACTGAAGTAACAAAATATGTATGTTATCGGCATCGGCATTAAAATAAATAGCTAAATGGTGATGACTGTTTACAAAGTTAATGACATAAGTGCCGACAAAAATGTTGTTTGACCGTAATACATTGTCACATTGTCACACTCCATTCAAACTATGCCTGAACTCATCATAGCTCAGGCAATGTCTTCATGGTAAATCCTTACATTTTGCAACACAAAAAACTATTTTTTTTTAAATGCCAATACACAACATGCGTTCCAATGTTAGCATGAGTTTTTTGAAATTTAATATTTATGTTGAGACCATCTGTTGGTAATTCTATGTATCCTTCTTATTGGGTACTATGCGAATACAACCTGTTTGAAAAGTACATGTGCCGATAAAAGGAAAGAGGTTTGTGGACTTAGAATTCATCCCAGAGGTTTGTAATATCGAAATTCTGTAGGCCATCCAGGGGTCGGTGATATAAAACACTCTGTCATCGATATACTTTCAAATCATGCAAATCGGTTTATTGGGTTAAAATC
Organism: Teleopsis dalmanni; assembly: GCF_002237135.1. Lineage (NCBI taxonomy): Eukaryota > Metazoa > Arthropoda > Insecta > Diptera > Diopsidae > Teleopsis > Teleopsis dalmanni. The sequence continues at coordinate 114,923,952 of NC_051846.1, read as the reverse complement.
TGACTTTTTGAATATAATAATTCGATTGTGCCAATAAAACTTTTTGCTGTTATTTTTGCTGCACGAACAAAAGTCTTGCATTGCATAGTTCACAATTTTGTACTATGTTTCACATATCGTGCCTGTTATTCGATTTCGCCCTTCGTCTTAGTACCCAGATATTACCGTAGTCTTAGCACCCAGATATTACCGTAGTAGTGAATTCACTTGCTCTTTGGCAAATTCAAACATGTTATTATGGTATGTCATGGATAACATTTATTTGACAATAAATATAAATATATACATATATTATTATGTTAAGACTAGTTGAGTCAGTGCACCTGAGCACTTTTACTCTCTATTAACTGCGAGGTTTCTTCAAAACCCCTCTTTGCGCCTTGACTTGATTATTGTTTATTACTTTATCAGACTAAGCAATAATTGACTTCAGAACGACATACCTCCCCGAGGAGCCTGTAACCAATCTGAGATTGGAAAACGCGGTGTTGGTAAGTCTGTCAGATTTCGCAAATAGTTCAAGGTTCTATCCTTTATGTATTTTTTGATGGGATCAATCTTGATGTCCCTGAGGATGTCATTCGTCCTAATGTACCATGGAACTTTGAAAAGTTTTCTCAGAGCCTGGCTTTGTGCAATTTTTAGCTGGTGAATAGTAGTGTTTAAAGCTTTGCTAAACGCTACACAACCATATAGAAGTGACGGACGAATTATTTGGTTATAAATCAGTTTCCTGTTCTTAGTATTGAGATTTTCATTTCTAAATAGCGGTTGGAGGTAATGAAGAATTTTGGCACAGCTAATTTTTTTCAGTTGAACATGTTTAAGCCATGTGAATCGTTTGTCCAACGTGATGCCGAGATATTTAACGCTATCCTCCCAGTTTATCACCATATCACCCACTCTCACTCTCGACGGATTCTGTCTCCACTTACGCGTTATAAACAGAGCCTTAGTTTTTTCATTATTGATTTTTATTTTCCATTTTTGAAAATACTCCAGAATGAGGTTTATATGCACTTGAAGTGTGTTCGTTATGTTGAGAGCACAGTTATCTGAGTATAGCATACACGTATCGTCAGCATATAACGGCAGAGTCGAGGGACTTAACATTGGAATATCAGATGTATAAATGTTGTAGAGAGTGGGGGAAAGTGGGGATCCCTGAGGAACCCCTTCTTCTTTAGATCGGACTGACGAGAGAGAGCTGTTGATTTTCGTGCGAAAGGACCTCCCACGTAAGAAGCTGCCGATGATCTTAGTTAGTCTGCCTGGAACACCTAGATGAGACATTTTAACTATCAGACCACCATGCCAGACCTTGTCAAAAGCTTTAGAAATATTAAAAATGATCAGTCCAGTTGACTCTCTTCTACTAAGCGCTGTTTGTATCATTTGGGTCGTTCTAGTCAGTTGAAGCTCCGTGGACACGTCATTCCTAAAGTCAAATTTCTAGTCAGAGAGTATATTGAGTGAAGCCACTACAGCATTTAATCTACCAAAAATTACCCTTTCGGCTAGCTTTCCTATCGTTGATAGCAGGCATATGGGTCTCCAGTTCTGCGGGAATTGTGGGTTTTTATCAAGTTAAGGGAAGATAATGACTGTGGCCAGCTTCCAGAACTTAGTAAACTTACCTAATCATATATATTTATATATAAAACTGTAAAGACAAAGGTCAATTTAATTTGAAGGAAATTTTGAAAAATGCTATTACTTCCACCAGATTAAAATGGTGGAAGTGGATTAAAATAATAATAATTATGCGCATTTGAGAAGTATTCTTATCACAACAATCTATAAATTAAAACATTTATATAATATATTTATTTGGAGCTAGTTTTCGCTACATCTTGCAGCTAGGATATATAAAAACTGAAAAATCCATATGCTTTAGTTTAATTATATGAATCTGTGTTTTGAATCTGTGTCTTATTTTTATTACCAGAGTTTTTCGTCGTATATCCCTGGTCACTATAGCCATTCATTCAGCATTTTCTACGATGTTATCTTCCATAAGTTTCTTCTTATTATTCTTAATTCACCAAGATTAATTCATGTTAATTCATTCTTCAATATTTCTTATATATAGAAAAACATCCATGGTATGTTCTCTATATTCCAGTGCTTTCTCAATGTTAATTACTAGTGCGGAGTTGCAGTCTGGGGGATTTGGTTCTACACACGGGTGTTATGTTTTCAACAATCTAGAGAACTATCACCTTACCTAAGTGAGTTGCTAACACTGTTTCGAAAGTTTTGAAAATAAATAAAGTATCAAAAGTAGTTTTTTGAATAGAATAGCTGCTTTTACCGGATTTCGGTCGAGACGTAGTTATGCTCCAGGCACCCTATTATAGTGGTGGAAAAATCAATAGAAACAGAGTTGAATTATTTGATGCTAGTGGTAGTGATAATAAGTAACACTCTTGTGATCTTTGTTGTTGTTTTTTCTTGTTATTACGTCAAAATGGGTCGTAACAGGCATTGCAAAGAGATGGAACGAGAAGTCATCCTAATTTAAAGAAAGAAAGGTGAATCTATGAATGAAATTGCAAAATTAATGAAATGCTCAAGAAAAAAACTACACTGCAATGCATTTCCAAAAAAAAAAAACAATAAAACCAAAGCAGAAAGTGACCTACCTCTGAAAGGTTTGATCAATTGTTGATTCGGCAATATAGAAAAAATCTATTTCTTTCAGTGGAAGATCTAAAAAAATAGTTAAATACAACAGTAACAAGTAGAATAATCTAAAATAGACTGATATAGTTTTTGTCAGCAAAACAAACATATCTCGTAGAATAATTTTTGTAGGAACACCTTTTTTTTTTGTACTGAATCGCCAGTTATTTGTCTAAGTAATTTGTTTTGAACTCTGTATTTTTTCGATATTAGAAGCACAAACTGTAGTTCAGAGTTCTATGCCATAGGACCAGATAGGTTTTAAGATTGAATTGTAGACCAGGACTTTATTTTCCAGACTTTGCTTAGAATTTTTATTAATAAGCCAATGAAGCTGCTGTGCTGTCAATTTTATTTAAATTTTTTTGCTTTCAATGTGCTTAGTCCAAGTCAGCTTTCTATCAAGATGAATGCCAAGATATTTTACATCATGTGACTGGGGCATAAAGATGTTATTCAACTTAACAGGGAGGGACGTTTCCTTTCGTAGAGTAAACGTGACATGTACACTTTTCGTTTCGTTTACTTTCGTCCGCCATTTTGCTAGCCACTACTCCAATAGACTTAAATGAGTCGAGAGACTTTGGGATGCCCTTATGTGGTCACTGTTAGAACTGAGAATTGCAGTGTCATCCGCGAAAGTAGCAAGTACATGATTTGAGAGTAGTGGGAGACAGTTGTGTAGATTATATACAGAAACGGCCCTAATACGCTTCCTTGGGGAATTCCAGCCATTATGTCGATTTCTCTTGAAATAAAAGTATTGTATTTCAATCTAAATCTTCTAGAGGATATATATGAATACAATAGCTTATGCATATCTTCAGGAAGGTAATGGTTTATTTTATACATAAGGCCTTCGTGCCAAACCTTTTTAAAAGCTTGGGTTACGTCCAAGAAAACGGCGGAACAGCATTGTTTGTGCTGAACGGCAGTATGTATTTCTTTAGCAGTTCTGTAAACTTGCTCAACAGTGCCATGTCCTGTTCGAAATCCGAATTGATGGTTTGGGATCACATTGTTTTGAGTTATTATTGACATAATATAAAACAGGAGCATTTTCTCAAAGATTTTGGATAACTGGGGCAAAAGACTAATTGGTCTATATGATGATACCAAAGTTAGGTCCTTTCCTGCTTATTTTTATTTCTGAAACTTTCCATTCTTCGGGTAGTAGCCAAAAGCAAGGATGCTGTTAAATATCACCGTTAGAAAGGTTATTGCTGAATCAGGCAACTTTTGTATCATTTTACCCGTAATTTTATCGTATCCAGGTGCATTTTTTGGATTTGCAAATCTTCGGATAGTTTCCTTGACGTCATCCAAACACAACGTAAGGGGAGTTTCAACAATAGAAGGAGATTCGATGTTAGGTTGGAAATCAGATGTTTGTGGGTTTGGCTGAAAGACGCCCTTTAGTTGTTCTGCCAAAATACAACCTTTTTCTTCGTTATTGCGAGCCCAAAAACTATCCGGTTTTCTAAGCGGTGGGTCATTTTGTATTGGAGTTTTAAATTTCTAATTAATGTGTGATTGAAATACTATATTTGACTGGACTGACCTTTTTGGTTGAGAGGCTTTAATTATAGCATTATTTAATGTCTTGGTGTAGTGATTAACTGCTTTATCAATTTCGTTGTGTGATCTAGAATTTGAGTTATTTCTTATTTCCTCATTAATAAAATTTCTATAATTCTTCCAGTTTATAAGAGTTTTCTTATTCTGCTCATTTAAGTTAGTATTAAATTTTGTTAGAGTTAAAATAACCGGAGAATGGTCAGAGAACAAGTCATAAGATGATTTAACAGCAATATCTTCACGTTTCATACCATTAATGACTGCGAAATCGATTAAGTCTGGTGTTTTTCGATTGTCTGATGGCCAGTATGTTGGGTGACCTGAGGACACAACATCAAGGCTGTTGCCAAGTGCTGCATACAGTTGACGACCTCTTAGAGATATCAGTCTAGAACCCCAAAAGGTGTGTTTAGCATTGAAATCCTCAGCAACTAGAATGTTTGGACCGAGATCAATAAAAAATTTCCGGAATTGATCAGAATTAATAGCAAATTTGGGTGGGCAATAGATTGCTAAGACGACGATTTTAGTTAGACCAGAAATTATGCAAATTGATGTAGCCTGTAGATATTTAAAACGATGCTTTTGGAGTTCATAATGTTGTATTGTGTTTCTAACATGGATGTTTAGTATCATAAAACTTATATCCATAAACTCGAAAACAGTTTTTGAAGGTTAAATGTGTTTCGGATATAATCAGTATATCGATATTGTTAGTCACCAGAAATCTAGATACTTCTAGTGCATGTTGGCTTAAGCCGTTTGCATTCCAATGGCATATTGTGATTGCATTCATTTGGGTTTTACCAACTCAGCAATCAAACTTTGGTTTTGTATCATGCTTTGCATCAAGCTATTCATCATTGCGAAATAATTTTGTGCGACGAAACCAAAGTTAATTTATTTAGATTTGGTTGGGAATCATATGTAAGACGTAATAAAAATTATGCACATGATCCCAAGTACATAATTAAAACAGCAATCCACGATGGTGGCAACATTATGTTATGAAGTTATTTCTCCTCATCTGGTATTGGTCCAATATACTGGATAAAAGATAAGATGTGCGTAACAGATTTTGTCAATATATTAAATAATATAATGCAGAATAACGACCCTAAATATTCCCCTCGTATAGCAAAGACCTGGTTCATGGACAAAAATATCTCGATAATTAGTATGGCCTTCGCATCTGTGGAGAGTTCTTAAGAAGCGAATTTTCAACTATAGGCCTAAAAATAGGAAAGATTTGTGAAATAAGGTGCAAATCGAATGGTATGGCATCGAATTGCTCAAATGTAGTAGATTCTATGGGTGTGGCGAAGTTATAAAAAATAATGGTGACACAACTAAATATTAGTATAAATTATACAAATCATGTGAAATAAGCAGAATTAAATAAAAAAAAATTATTTTGTTGATTCTAAATTTTTTTTTATTTTTTTTCCAAGGGAGAAAAACGACGTGTCCATTTGTTTTTATAATGAATTGTGAGAAAATTGATTTTTTTATTTAATTATTATATATACCTCGGCTACATTTTGACAAATTTTAAAACTTGAAAAAATAAATATTTTAACAAAAGATATGTAAGATAGAAAAAGAAATTTAAGCTGTTTTTATTATTTTTCACATCACTGTATATAATTTAGTTTTTATCACGGTACTACTAAGTCTAAAGCTTTTTACACCATGGCTGGGAAAATCCTGTCCGCATCGGGTAACTTACTGGAGGCAAATGAGATAATTGTCCACTTCAGTCGTTCGTTGGTATTTTGAATAACAGAGTTAACAGCTTTTCACACTAGTTCAGTGTTGCATGCATGAACATCACCTGGAGAGTGCATGTTGTCCATGTGCCATTCTCTTTTTTTGACAAGGTTGGGCATAGTTTGGTGTATAGAGAGAAGCTCTTTAAGCCTTGCTGTGTCCGCATTTTTTTTCTATCTATATATCAAAATCCTTTTAGGATTTTCTTTTGGTATTAAGGAATTCTTTTTTATACTGTTTTAGAGTGTATTTAAGTAATTTCCAACATTGTAAACACTGAGGTCCAAGCTAGCTTAAACATTTCACGAACGTAACGTTTGAGATTTAAACGCTTTGTTCCATCAAGTTGGCTTGATTTTCTATTTAATTAGTTGGGATGCAAGAGATATAATATGACTTAGGCTTCCATTCGTTTTCCACTTTGGTCTTCACGTTTAGGTGAAGCGTTATCGGCCTTACATATCCTTAGTTCATGTGTCAGTACATTTCTGTAGGGAGATCAATTCAAATATTTCTTTAGACATCTCATTTAACACCATCCGAACTTCTATCATAATACTTTAGTAAGATAAAAATCATTGTTATTCTTTGATAGAAAGCCAAAATATATAATTGCAAGTATAGATTACAAAACTTGCTCGTCGTAATATTGGTTTAAAAACCTGTGGCACTTGGAAGAATGCTTGTTAAATAGTAATCAATAAAAATTAATGCGAAGGAAAAAGATTTTGAATCTCTTTTACATAACATAATCCTGATACTCCTGATAGATCTGCCAAAATAAAAAAATATACTTATGGTTATCCAAGAGCCAAAGGTTATATTGTTTGTAAAACAAATGCACCATTTTCATTTGATGAAAAATATATTATAATTTTGACTAGATACTTAAGATAAGGCGAAATAAAGACTTAATGAGAAATCTATGCATAAATCTGTATTGATTAATCTATCCTTTTCTTTGAGTCTATAAAATAATAATAATAAAAGGAATCATTGTAATTGCTGTTATAGTATAGACTAAGTGATATTAAGATGTTTTTAAAGTTTCCATTTACAGTTTCCATTTAAAAACATAAAATAATATATATTTAGATGCAAGAAGATATAAGATACAAACAAAATTACTATATATTACTGTAAAGAAAAAGGATTGGTATAATGTAAGGATTTCAAACGGGAGGTTGCTTTCAGATTCGGATGCGGTCCCCGCAGTGTTCGTTAAGTTATTAACTTTTCTTCAATCGCAACTCAACTATTATATAATAATAATAATAATAATAATACAAAATTTTTAACTAAATTGTATTGAGAAAAATGTTTAGCGCGTAGAAAATTGGCAGTACCTTCGATTTTTAATATAAAAATGGAATTATAGATTATTAAATGAATTTTAAATATTTATGTATATAATATTTTGATTGACAAGTTCTATTTTGACTCGAAACTATACCATCACTTCAATTTTAATCAAAAGTAATACACACAATACAGTCTATATCTTGGATTATATATAGTTATATATTATATATTATATTTTAGTTTAATATATATAGATTATATCTTCTCTTCTAGGTGCCTTGTCCGCTTCGAACGTTGGCTAACATGATTGCTATTTTGATTTTATCTACAGTTTCTCGAAAAAGTGATCTTGTACTTTTATTAAACCATTGACGTAAATTCTTCAGCCATGATATCTTTCGTCACCCAGGGCCACGTCTACCTTCAATTCTGTCTTCAATGATTAATTTTAGTAGTCCGTACTTCTTCGGATGCCTCAAAATATGACCAAAAAACTCCAACTTTCGGCGTTTTACTGTCTCTAATATTTCTGTCTCTTTGTTGACACGCCGAAGTACCACTATATTTGTAATTTTTTCTGTCCAGCTTATTTTGAGCATACGTCGCTAGCACCACATTTCAAAAGCCTCGAGTTTATTCATCGATGCAACAGACAGCGTCCAGGCCTCTGTCCCGTAGAGGAGTATAGAGCAACATTCTTGTTCTAAGCGGTAATTCTAATAAAAGACGACCTTGCTTTCTCAATTCGGATACGTATTTCTTTACTATTATCCCATTGCTCATTAAGCTGACATCCCAAGTAGTTGTACTTATCGGTTCTTTTTATGGCTGAACCAAATACTGTCAGTCTTCCTCCAGGAATAGGACGTTTGCTTACCACCATATATTGGGTTTTACTGCAATTTAATTTTAGGCTGTATTGTCTGCACTTTAATGCAACAGTGTCTAACAGGTTCTGTAAGCCCTCTATTGAATCGGCAATAAGCACTGTGTCATCTGCGTACCTCAAATTGTTTATAAGTACCCCGTTAACCATAACTCCATCTGTCACATCTTGTAGTGCTTCTTTGAAAATAGTTTCCGAGTATATATTGAACAATAATGGTGACAAAATGCACCCTTGGCGAACCCCGCGCTTTATTTCTACTTCTTGCGTTAAGTACCTCTCAATGCAAACATTTGCGTACTGCTCCCAGTATAAGTTTGCTATTATTCGGATATCCTTTTCATCTAATCGGCAATGCTTCAGAAATTCTATGAGTTTGCTATATAGATTATATAGGTTCTTTTATTTTATATAATATAATTTTTTTAATATTTTATTTGGATATTGTGTATTTTTAAACATTTGTATACAATTGTTACTTATGTTTAGCATTCTTTTCTTTCTTACACAAACAAGTATTTAGAGTATTAAATATATATTAATAAAAACATAATTTTTGGCCCAAAAAACTAAGAAGAGAAAAAGAAAAAATTTCAACAATTTTTACTAAAGCTATTAGTCAGATACTGAAAATGTGTCATTACAAAATGAACTTATTGGCAAATATTTTTTTGCTATATTACTCTTAAAAAATTGAACTTATTGGCAAATATTTTTTTGCTATATTACTCATAAAAAATACTCCTGTAGTTGTAGCACTTTAACTTAATATCAGAATTCTGTAACGTATTTCCAAAGAGAGCATCTAAGACGTATAGCCGACTAAGGTTAAACCGTTAAAAACTGAAGTTCTAGGTTCGGGTCTTATCTTGGTTAACTTTTTATTTTTGTTTCTATTTCAGCTTTATTTCTTTTTATTTTTTATTTTATCCTTTTCAACATATTCTAAAGTAGAAACTCTCAAAGCATACTACTAGGTTTAAAGAGGAGTACCAGGCCCATACAACACAAAATAGTTCTTGCTGCTTTCCATTTTGCTTCTTGTTCTTCATATACATCCTTGGAGTTGTCATGTCTCCATGCATTCTCATTAACACCATGATGTTGTACAGGGAGGAACTTAAGGTCAAATTGTTCACTAGTAGTTTAAGGAATTTGAGACAGTATATCCTAAGTAACTCCAAAAATGTTACTGTGCACCACTAAAACTTTCACACCCATAATAATAGAAGAAGACGACATATGACATAAGCACGCTATTCAATAAGTCTCGTTTTGAATTAAAAAGGTTTTATTAATATGTTATGCTCGTTTCTTAACTATCCATTTGGGAGATGTAATAAAATATTTGAATGCCAAGTTTTCAGATCTTTAACTATATCAAGAGTTGAATTTGAGTTGATTTATAAATTGTTGGATTTGTAGGATTTTTTTTAAATTAATGTAAAACTGGAGATTAACCGAGGATAAATGAACAATTGGACTTATCTTAAATCGTATTGATATTTACAATCCTTAATGTCCCATCCATGCTCTTCTCATTTTGTCTTAAGTTTGCTTGGTACTGTAGTTCTGATCTGTATGTGGGAGTTGTGTTATGTGTCGAATAAAACCGAACCGATGTATGTGTATATTTTCCCTTACGTTTGGTTGAATGTTTGGTATGCACTGTGTTATGTGGCCTATACAAAAAAAGTATCAGACCTTAATCAAATGCGCAATAAAATCTTTAACTGTTTGAGAAAGCAAAAATGCGAAAGAAAAACCAAAAAAAAAATACATAGAAAACAGAATGAATGACCCTTGTTAGCCTCTGAAACGAAGCAATCCACAGCTGTTTTAACGCGCAAGAAAAATGGTGGGGTATGTGAAGAATACCATTATACGTATAAAATTATTTTTATACATAAACTCACATTTACACCAAAATTGTATTCCCTTTAGGTTACTTGAGTAATTCATTTCAACTCTTATGAGGGTCGAGCTCCGTACTGCTCAGCACAATACTAGGGGGTTGCAAGAGAGTGAGAGCGCACCGGAGAGCAAGTCGGTAAAAGAAAACGCAATAATGTTGAATTTTAAACCATTTTCGTAGCCCTAGCAAAAAGTACCATCTTCCAGTAAAATCCTGCTTTATGGGCGATAGCAAAACAATGTTACCGTCGAACTCTTTCCAATCGTGTTTTGTTTTTCCCAGCAACGGACAATTCCATTTATTCCATATACAAACGAATCTACAAAACTATATATAAAAATTTCTACGCCTGTATGTAAGTTTGTATCAAGATATATATGTAAGTAGTGTTTTCGTATGTATATAGTAATGTTTTATGTACTCTATAATATTTTGCTTTCCCTGGCTGTTGTAAATTATGTACATACATATATATGTATATATAACGCGTTATGTGCAGAGATACCTACATCTATGCTTACATACATATAATATTATATATGCATTATTTATTTGATTTTTATCTGCTTCTAGTACGAATATATAAGTAAAGACGGGACGGCACGTTTTGTGTAAGTAACAACGGCTACCCGGGCATAATATTTTTGTAGCGAACCATGTGCCACACCAACAGTTCTGTTTTGAGATTTGCTTCATGGATGTTAGCATGGCTATGCAAATGTTTATATGTAAGCAACGATTTAAGCAGGTTCTTATGTGCGATTATATGTGCCGGGTTGTCTAACATACAAGTACTCTAAGTACATATGTACCCGCACATATTTGTATGTATGTATGGTTGGCAATTTATCTGTGTTTGCGCAATATAGTACGAGTGCTGAAGGATAGATGGGGTCGACTGAGTGAAGTAAAATGGAGAGGAGTGGAGTATATTTCTACGTGTATATAAAATACGTCTGCACAGAGCAATAAAAAAATGGTATCGATTTTTGCAAAATTAATATCATTAAAAAAGTTATGTGCTGGTTGTTGCCGTTGTTGCTTTCATTCCGAACACACTTAGTATCTGCCACAGAGTATCTATGTATGTATGTATGTATGTATGTATGTATGTATGTATATGTGCATATGAAATTTCAATGGAAGTAACCAAATTTTCACCGTTACCTTAAAATATATACAAACATCACAAGTTGCCTGGCGATGATTAGGGAATATAATTTTATAAAAAAAATTTATATTTTAAACTATTAAATGTGGAATATATTAAAATATGTGTAACATATTCAAAGAGAAGTCATGGGATTGTTATACGTTATCTTCTTACTTGACCTACCCGTTTATGGTCTTTCTCTCCAGTGGACCGTATTCAATAACAATTGACTGGGTAATAAGGTTGTCAATGAAAGTTTACGACATGCCCATGCCGCTACAAAGTCTATTAAATCATCTTAATATTTTTTTAAATTTCAATCAAGGTTTGTTTATTTTACAAGTAATAATTCTATGTAAGATATACGAGTATTATTAAATAATTTGTGCCCATCCGATCCTCATTTTATTTAAACTTAATAATTGAGCATATGACCTTAATTATTAGTACACGGTGAGGTTCAGAATTTTCAGAACCTTTCTTAGTAGTATTCTTCTTAGTAAGATTCTTTACATCAAAATAATCTGTTTATTTTTAGGTATGTGCATAAATAATACCTAATAGTACCTAAATTTCACTTTTAGACTCTAGGCATCCTCCTGGTTCATGCTATTCCTTAAGGCATTTACTATTTACCTCGTTGATGTCTGCCATAAAATTGGGAAAAAATCCTTTTGTCGAGGCCCACTAAATATGTTGATTGGTTTGGATAGCAGTCCGATAATTTCCACTGAGCTTGCTTCTCTTCGGTCATATATGGATAAACGTGATACTCATGTTTTTGCATAGTCTCACTTTGGGATGCTATAATAGGTGGTTTGAAAGAGTAAAAATCAGTGTGGAATGGCACAGTGCCACAGTGCCACAGTTTAGTGGTATATTGGATATCATACATTTTTTTACCGTTTAAGGATATCCTTGAACAACGCCACATTGGTATTTCCCAATGATGTCCATCTACTTTCTCTCTTGAAATCCAACCATTGAATTGCAGAGACAGGCCAGGCCATTCCCTTTAGTTCTAAATTTTTACCCAAATGCCAATAATAGCTGTATACTAAACTGAATTTAAATATTATAATGCAGTGCGGTGTTATAATTAATATAATATAGTGTTTTAAAATTCAATTTATTATTAGTAATACGGTATAGAGTATGAATTCAATTGTTAGAGATTTTCGAGTTATAACTCGTATAATTCCAATTTCTAATTTGGAAATGATGCATTATTAGTATTTTAAAAAAAAAATAAATTTTTTTAAATAACTTTAATATACAAAATTGGGATATTATGCGATTCCGTTTCATCGACGATTTGATTTTGACTTTAATGTATTTAAATTTCCGTAGAGTTAGCGAAAAGTGGCAACAACGCTTTGGATAGTATTTGTACACTTTAATAATTTATACAAACAAACATACATAGTTATTGCATATATTGTGTGTAAGAATTGTGTCTTGTATAAATATTTGTGGATGTAAAAAGTTAATGGCAATAACACAATGCCGTTTTCCCTACTCAGATAATTTTTGTTTTTATAAAAGAAAAAGTAATAAGCAACTGACAAACGACTGAAATCTAAACGACCTCTCAACGTAGCGTCAAAGAGACAAGCAAAAGAAATTGAAAAATGTTAACGTAGGGTATACATACAAATACATGTATATATATCCATATATAACATCCGCACACACACACATCTATATACATATAGTATGCATTGTGTCATCTCTCCTCGCTCACTGTACACCTTGCTATGAAACTGCGCGCCAATTCTGTCGCTGACGTAGTTAATTTTTTCTTTCTCCGCAGCAAAGTTATTATATCTGATTAATGTTAAAACAAAAAGGAAAACGTCTGTAAGTTTGTTGTATGTATGTTTATCTTAAGATATATAGCTTTATATATGTATATATAATTTGCGAAAAAATTTAAATATATTCTGAATGAATTTTGTCTAGTTGTGCAAGAAAATTCCAAAAATTACTTTATACAACAACGTTTTATTAATAACATTATACATAATAAAAATAATTGAAAATATATTTTATTCTAGACTTATTCACATTAATTTTTTTATATTAATTTCAACTTTGTTCGTTTGGATGAGCTTTAATTCCAGTTTCTGTTTTATATCAAACCCCATATTTGTTGGACTCCGCATGTTTGATGTTTGATCGAACTCAATCGGGTAAAGTTTGCAACATGTATTTTACTGATTCGTTGCTAGGTAACAGCGGCAGCCATTATGAATTTGCAAAAGTAAAATATACTAAAAACATATATCTATCTCACTCATTCGAAAAAAAAGAATGCTGCCAAGTTAATTTTTCTGTTTGGTTAATATATTAAAAATATATTTTTAGTTTTGGTTTCATAAAATATACGTATTGTATATGTTGTTAGTAATTTTTCGATAATTATACTTTCATTTCGAGGTTACATTTATTGTTAATATAATCTACAAGTTATTAAATTACAACTGTGATACAAAGATGAGATATTTGTATAAATGAGTTAAAATTATTTGCGTATGGTCACCTTATTTAACACAAGTTGACCCGACCGCCATTATGAGACTTAATGAAACGGTTAGGAAATTGCACATTTGTGTATTCGCTTTCTTTCATTTCGGTTGGTCTCATGTTTTTATTTTGTTAATAGACAAGAACAAATGCAAATTATAAAAGGACGTATGATGTGGATTTTATGAATAAATACTGAAATCAGTTCTTTAAACATTTAGATAACAAATGTAACACTTAAGGATTTATACTATTCGTGAGTGTCTGACGCATAATTAAAAATATACAAATATGTCAAGTGGAGCTAGTTTGATTCCAACTACTGTTCCGGGGAATGGAAATGTCAGTTCCTCTGATATAGTACCAACAGCTGCTGCAACGAACACAGTTGAACGTCGCTGCGACAATGCTGATTGCAATGTAGTGAAGTTGGTCTCGATGGTGCCCAAGCGTAAGAATATACAATTCGTCACGGAACCAACTGTGAGTGACAAGCCACTGCTGATAAATGGTTTCACAACAATTTTTCAGGTTGATGGCAGCTCGGCCAAACTTAGTGATTTAAAGATTCCAAGCTCAACGAATCCCTCGGTACCGAAAACTATATTTCGTGTCGTTCCAAATACACATGCACATATTGTAAACTACGTTGTTGTGGATGCAGATGGCGAATCTCTGCGCAAAATTAACGACAGTGATCCGGCCACAATGCGTAAATTATTAGATTCCCAAAAAAATAGCGCTGATCAAATGTTGCGTAAATTAATGGCTGGTCATGGTTCCTCAGTTGTGGTTTCGACTGCTTCAAATATTGCGGATCCTGTTCCGGTTGTGAGCAAGAGTCAAACAACGATTGGGACACCTGTTACATCTGCAAGCCGAGTGCCACTAGCTTCTGCTTCAATTCAACCATTATCTAGTAGAGCGTCAAATACAGCCGGATATTCCACAGGAACTGCACAAGCGCAAACGCAACTGAAACCGTCAATACAATTACCAATGCGTATGCACCCAAATCTAAAAATAACTGCCGTTGCAAGTGCAGAAACTGTTTCTACTCTGTCGACTCCCACATTATCACAGGCCCAACCCCCAACAACCTCAGCAAATCTGCCATTGATCACACCAGTTCCATTGGCAAATCTGCAAAGTGCTCCGCAACTGCCTGTCAAATCTTCGGGCTCAACGGCATCACAAGTTGATAAGTATGTGTCCACATTAACCATAAACAAAAAAATATTTGGTTTTATGTATATTTTTCTGCTATCCTTTCAGGCCTGTTTTCGATCAAATGCAAGCTGAATTGGAGGACTTGCGTCGCAAAGTAGCATTGCTAGCTGAAGCTCAAGCTAAGAATCAACAGGTTCCCAGCACGCAGGGTGGATTTGCACGTGGTGTTAAACGCAATTATTAAATTAAGTCACTAATATTACTTACACAAGTATAACGCGAAAGACAAAAGTCTACGACACTAGAATTTATTTATTTTCATTCTTTGTGTCTCAATCTCGTTTTCGTTGTTTAAATAATAAATAATAAATAAATTAGTATTATATAAAGTTTGCAAAGTTGAAATAATGTAAAGTTAATGAATTATTAAAAGCATGATGTATTATTTGAAATATTAGAATGAAATATTATTCAAAAAACATTTAAACAGAGAATGCTTGTAAGTCTTTGCTATGTAAAATCAATTCAGAAATTAAGTACGTGCACTTGTCATGCATCGTTTTTGTGTATGAAAACTACTGATTATGGGAATAAAATAAACTTATTTAAATGATCTAAAATTGATTTATTTCAATTGAACTAGAGGACATCGCATTGCGTTGGTGTAGTGCAATGCGTCACTTTTCAGAAAGTAGTCGAATCCTGAAACAATTAACTAGTGAGAAGTAACAGAATTGTGTATGTCCACTGAGGGTATCCTCTGCTCTGCTACTGGTGTTGGATGACTTGTGCAAATAGCAATACGAATTATATAATCAATTCAACGTTTAACGATAAATAAATTAATCGTTATTGTTTTGAGTTTTTTTACATTTGATTTTAAATAATCTGGTATCTCAGTTCATATTTTTTTAGTACTGTATTATACTAAATTAATGATATTTGTTATATTACTCGAAGATATTACATATACACACCCAGTTAAATATTTTATACTTACTTATTACCTATACATATAAATCTAATAATCGGTTTTCTTCAAAATTTTGATCTTACAGGCCAATTGAAACATCTCAGTCGTACAAAAAGGGAGGTAACCTGGGATCTCTTTCACATCATACTGCGCAACAAATGCATCAGCCGCAAATGCACCATCACCAACAACAGCAGCATCACCATCAGCAACAGCAACAATCCTCTCGTTCGGCAGCTAGTCCTCTTTCACCTCCACGGCCAGGACCAGGATCGGCAGCAACCGCAAGCACATACGCAAAATTTGGTGATGTTAATGCAGTTCGAGAGGCACCACACCGTTATATACAACAAAGTTCGTATAGTATTGGTCCCGGTACACAGTACCGTGATAGCCCTCATACGCGAATACCTCAAATACCGTCGTCACAAGTGCAGGAATACCACCGTGCAGCAGCAGCTGTTGCAGCTGCTTCTGCTAGTAATAGCACATCTAACGTGGTGCAAGTGACGACAGGTTTGCCACCGCCGCCTAGTGGTAGTATTAATATTAGTGGAACGCATTTGGATACATTACATTTTATGCATCAAACACCTGCTGGTCCTACAACGACACAACTGCTCAGTAATTCTAGTGGTGCAAATAGTAGCAATACCGGTGCACCATCACCACATAATGCAAATAGTGGTGGAGCAAGTAGCATAATTGTGGGTCGTCAGCGCATTCTGTTACCTGCACATGCGCAAGCGCAAGCTGCACAATATCCGAATGAATATCTGCCTAGTACGGCTGTAGCTGCTGTAGCAGCCGTGAATCGTCAGCAACTTCATCAGCAACAGCCACAACAACAGCACACTCAACAGCCGCAAGCACCCCCTGATCCTGGAGGGCAACCATTTAAAAAACTGCGGTTAAGTGAGACAAATGTTACCAACACAAATCACCTGCCATCTCAACAAATTGCAAATGCGCAGCAAAGGCAACCTTCTCCCGCTGCAATATCACTTTCGCAGGCCAACAGTAGTCGCAGTAGTAATAGTAGTCACATACAATTGTCGCAACCGCCTCATACACATCTGACTGTATTACCAGCGCAACCTCCTCTATCAGTCGCGGTACAGCAACTAAAAGTAGAAACTCAACCGCCACAGCTTCAAAGTACGTCTAAGTCGCTAGCGAACCGCTCAACACCCACTTCAATAAGTGGCAGTTTTATTTCAACGCAAAATGCAACTGTTGTTTCAGTTACGAATTCTTCAACTTCGTCTTCGTCAGAGGCGTATCATCCACAGGTTGAAGCGATCTCACCTACACTGCCAACTGATAACGCGGAGGAACGCGGTCGCACCACTAAAGAGGACTTACTTATGCAAATTCAAAAGGTAGATACTGATATTCAAAGTGCTGAAAATACGATGGAAATGCTTAAAAAGAAGGAAACAACGTTACTTGAAACAGCCGCTGTGTGTAAACAAGAAAATGAGCAAGAAAACAAGTCAGAAGAGGATGGAGCAGAGGATGTTGCAAATGCGTGGCGTTCACAAACACTGGCTCAGAAAATATATGAGGCGAACCGTAAAACGGCCGCAGCACAACATTCCATTCTTAATAACTGCGGTACCCGTTATATGTTACCGCTTTACAATCAGCCTCTGGATGTTGAACGATTGCAAACAATTATGAGACGCCATCAAATCTCTGTCAAAGATCCATTGCTAGAACAAGTACGTAAGATCAAACATGAAAGATGGTTACATAATACTGGTCTAGTAGATAGATATACACAAATGTCAGCAGATTGGCAAAAACGTATTGAAAAAGCTGAAGCAAGTGCTAAGAGGAAGGCGCGTGAAGCTAAAAACCGCGAGTTCTTCGAAAAAGTGTTTACAGAATTAAGAAAACAGCGTGAAGATAAGGAACGTTTCAATAGAGTAGGGTCCAGAATTAAATCTGAAGCTGATTTAGAAGAGATTATGGATGGGTTGCAGGAGCAAGCAATGGAAGATAAGAAAATGCGATCGTATGCTGTTATACCACCTTTAATGTACGATATAAGACGAAGGCGTTGTGTTTATCATAATGAGAACGGCTTTATTACGGACATGGTTGGTGTACATAAAGAACAGCAAATGATAAATGTGTGGACAGCAGGAGAAAAGGAAATTTTTAAGGAAAAATTTCTTCAGCATCCAAAGAACTTTGGAGCGATTGCGGCAAGTTTAGATAGAAAATCGGCGCAAGATTGTGTTCGCTATTACTACCTCAGCAAAAAGACTGAGAACTATAAGCAATTGTTGCGGAAATCACGCCAGCGTACACGTTCTTCAAGGAACCCTCAAAAAACGCAGCAACAACAGACTCAGTGCATAATTGATTCGTTGACAACAGGCGTTACCACGCGTCTACAACGGGAACAACAACAGAAAACAGGTGGTCGTTCAGCTGCAGCCGAACGGGAACGAGCAGCAGAAAAAGCCGCAGCTGATGCAGTTAAAACAGCAGCTGCTCTTGTAATCAAGACAAAGAGTGAAAGTAATAATGAAATACTTCCAAAATTAGCAGAAGCGGTTGATGCAACAAAAACTGAAGCTGGTTCATCAAGTGATAAATCGAATGAAAGCAGTACTGTTTTAGGCTCACCACTAACAGCAGCTACAGTAATAGAAACAGCAACAACGACCACTGCTGTGACAGCTATAAGTAATAGCAATAGTAAAGAATTTAATAGCAGCAGCGATAATAAGCCAATAACAACAGCAGTTGAAAAAGCTAATGCGGAAAGCTCTGCAACGAGTCCGACTGTTAACGGCACTAATGTTAAAGTGAAAACAGAAGACACAGTGATAGCAGTGGCAACAACCATTAATGACAAACAAAAGGTTGAAAGTGATATAAAATCAACAGCTAATGGCAGCGACGCCAAAACTAATCCAGCAACAGTAGCTACCAGTGATAGCGTTGAAAAACCAATTGAATCAACATGTAGTAAGGATGAAAAATTTTCTACGACAGTTTCAAGCATCACTGCCACTCCTACAACTATCAACACAACCAGCAGTCCTACAAATGCACATCCACCTGCTCAAGTTAACACTCCCAATGGCATCAAGTCTGCTTATGTAGTAGCCATTGCAGCAGCAGCCGCGGCGGCTGTTGCAGTTGATGAACAAAAAGTTGGTGCACCAACTGTGGCCGTAGCCGATAAAAGTGCTACAGCAACGGATGTTGTGCCAGATGAAAAAAGCATCGTGGTGACGCCACTTACATCGACGACTGCTGGCAGCTTTCTAGGGCAAAAGCTGAAAGCTGCACAGGTTGAAGGCATCGGTGCGGGCAATGAATGTAACTCGGATGTTAGGTAAGTAAAAATAAAAAGCTTTGAAGCTCTTTAAGCCTGCGAAAGCATAAAGAAGTAAAAAGGGGAAGTTCAATAAAAGTTGCTTATATTTAAAATAAAAAGTAATCAATATTTAATAACCTTTTGTTATTAGAATATTTTTGCATTATTATTAACTTTCATGAAAGAATTAATGTTTGCATTAATGATTTTCTAAAACTATGCATTAGAAAAATATATTGGTTAGGGTTTTATAATTTTCTTGAATATGGGCTATGGGATATAAAAGCTTTTAGATAATGGGAGGGATAGTATATGAAAATTATTTTATTGGTCAACTAAATAGCAAAGAAAAGTATTACGGTGTGTTAAAATAATACGTTTTAAAAAGTCTTTTCTCCTCTATATAAATTTGGAAAAATTTGAAATAATTTATTTTATGTTTTTATGTTAGCGATCCTAAAAAGAAGCGTCTGGATATAGCCGATGCTTTGTCTTCGTCAACTCTCATATCTAGTAGCAGTCCTGCCAGTAATGCGAGCAATATTCTTGGCAAAGAATTGAATGTAACCACGGTTGGTAGCACAACTACAAACTCCGCTGTGTCGTTAGCAATTACCGTTGCTGATGAAACGACCAAAAATCCAAGTCTAACAGCCACAGCCACAGCAGCAGCATCGGTGACATCGGCAACATCAGCAACATCAGCAACATCAGCATTAACTATAACAATCACAACTACTGTTGCATCTGCAACGACTCAGGCAACGACGACGACGACGACGACGACGACGGCGACAACTGATGCCAGCATTAATAACATAATCGATAGTAAGGGTAAGTGGAGAGAGCAATCGTAATTAAAAAATTTTATTAAGTACACAAACCGAAAGTAAAATATGAAAAAAATATAAAATTGAAAACTCGGCGAAAATCCTCAAAATGCCACTGTCTGCTTCTTCTTCAATTAATATAACAAGAGCAAAGTTAATATTTAATATTTAAATGTTTTTAATTTTGTTATAAATATAAAATTATTAATTGCATTTCCGCAGTTTCCCGGTTTCCCATTGTCATTATTTCGTGATTATGTCGCAATCTCTGCAGGCGAAGAGCCCCTGGGGGTGAGTAGTGCTTTTTTGTAGATAATATGGGTTCAGCAAATTAGAATGAATTCAATGTTGAAATAAATTATTATTTATATATAAATAAAAGCCAAAAAATAAATTATTAAATACTAATTAGGACGATAATCATTTTTACAACGGTCTGAACCTGTTGTCAATACATTTTTACTAAACAAAGGCTGTTTCGGAATGATAACAGATGATAACAGTCTTTCCTCCTGATGGTTCTTGATCTCGTGAAGGTATTAGAGGTAGATGCAGTTCTCTTACATAATGTATTCTGTTTGACAGGTTTCCCATGGACTGTTGGTATTTTAATTTACAAATTACATGAGTTTTATTTATTTATTTAGATGTTTTTTTTATGTAAAGTAGTGTTAAACAGTGAAAATGTATGGCTGAATCCTTACAGTCTAAATGTCTCTGTCCAAGCATTATTATTTAATTTATTCTTTTTTAATGGTACTCAAATAATTTCAAGTTCATTTATTATTAAAAATCCTTGATATCGTTTCACTCACTGCTGTATGCGCCATTTCCGGTTGCGTTTATTCGTTTTCTCCATTAACTGCCATGTTCCCGTTCATTGCAAAATGGAAGCAAAAAATGCGAAATTCATGTTACCAGTTTTTTCGGCAACGAGCTTTTTATTTTTAAAACAACGCTGCATTGATCTATTAGTTTTTTTTCTGCAATTCAGTAAAAAAAAAACGAAACGTAGGATGTCTCTCAAATCGGAAGCATGTACATTTATGTTGTGAATAAGGGAAATAGAATACTTCATAGAAAGAGAAATTGTTAACTCGCTGTGATAGACAAGCGATTTTTGGATATAACATCTATACGCCATATATATATGTCATAAATATGTTAAGAAGTTGTCAGTGTAAGAACTAAATGCGACTTGATAGAACGAATAGGCCTGGACTCCAATTAAAAGAGGGAGAGCGAGAGCGAGAGCGAGAGAGAAAGAGGATATATTAATGCTAAAAATGAATAACATATATGAATGTTTAGTTGCTATTGTCAACACTTATTATTAATTAGCTTTTCATATCCAAAATTAGTTAAAAGTGATTTTTATTTGCTATTGTATAAAACATAATATTTTTAATACATATTCAGTTGTAAATATTTTATTTAATTTAAACTTAATAATAATTATACAAATTTTCTCAATTTTAATTGTAATTTTAATTTTAATTTTAATACATCATTGTTGAATGACAGAAAACGTTAAGGTTGTGTAAATTAGTTTTTCGTGCCACAAAGTAGAACTGTTCTCATTTTTAACCTGAAGAATCTTCACTAAATATTTAATTTTGCCTTAAAATATGCAATGCTTTTTTTTGAATAATTTCTGTTGTTTTTTTTCTTTTTCTTTTGTTGAAAATATCGTGTAACAAGCAAGAAGCATTGGTTGCTGAGCCATACGTAGTGCGTTTATATTGTGGATTCAACGTAAAAATGAAAATGTGTAATGGGTAATGGGCAGTGGAAAGGGTAGAAAGGGTAGAATGGGAAGAATGGGTGCTACTGCAGCTACCCCATTTCAAACTTTACCAATGAATATTTTATTTAAAAATTTGCCTGCAGCCGGAAAGAGTTGTTGTTGTTGGATATGTTGCTGTGAACTACACGACAGAATTGAATTGTATTGCTGACGCTCACGCTCGCACCCGCGCTGGCGTTCTCGCTGGTGACGATGCTTCGCTTTATTTTATAATTTTTTATTCTGCATTCACCGTCATTCACTTCTCTTCTCTTAAGTTGTGTGTTTATGTTACTGGGGATGTCTCCCTGGCGAGTTAATTAAAGCTAAATTAATTAAATTTTTATGTGATTTTATTTAAACACTTTTCTTACTGTTTTTTTTGTTTTTTTTTTTTGTTTTTTTTGTTTATTTCTTTATTAATGGAAAACCAAACAATTAGACAATTAATTTAAAATATTAACTCACAGTTCGTTTGCCTTCTTTTCTTGACTTGGTTAGTTTTTAACTTCAACGTTTGATCAGAATTAATAATTCAACAAGCTCTGTTTTTAGTACTTTTGCAATTAATTTGTATTTGTTTTGATTTTTAATTAAATTAATTACAAATTTTATTATTTTAATATTTTAATTCGTTCTGTATGTTTTTTTCCTTAAGCAATATTCCTAATTTAGCATAATTTTTGGTTATTACTAACATTACTTCCACCTCCCTCCCCATCCCCATCTCCATCTCCATCGACAACTACATCATCTCTGGCTCCACCATTTCGCGAGTTGGGGCCTTCAGTTAGTTCCTCATCAGCGTGGCACATTTTGCGATGCTTGTGCACAAAATAGTAGCTCGGAAATTTACTGCCGCACGTCTTGCATGGGTAATATTGCACATTCATATCCAATGGACGTACTTCACGTCGTAAGAGCTCTGTGGCGTTCTGCTTAATGCCAGTGGTTGGTACCGATTGTACTTGATTGTGCGTGTATGCATTTGCGTCAAAAGTGTTGGTGTGTATTGAGTTAGTATTGTGGCTATGATCAATATTGAGTGCATTGATTGTGCCAGTGGAGCTGGTGCAATTTAAGCTTAGAGGATTTAAGTGGCGTTTGGCGTGTTTTTGGTAGCAATACTGGGACTTAAATGTGTGTTTGCAATACACGCAAACATAAATCTCACTTGTATTGTTTTTTGCGTTATTTTTACCAGGGCCGTTTGAGCACTTTGCACTGCCTCCTCCACCTCCACTTGATTCGCTATTTTCCGACTCTTCAGCTTGTAGCAGTTGTCGCTGTTGGCTTATAGTCTTGGCCATTTGTTGATGAAATGAAAGCGAAACGCTTTGCTGTGTGCGTTCAGGGACTACTGCGCAAGTGTCTGGCTTATGGCCATAAGCGGTATTAAGTATGCGTCGGAAACGTACTGGGCCATCACAGCTTGCAACATCTATTATAACTTTTGAATTTTCAGCCGCATCTAATTGTGAAGCTGGAATCGGCGCTTTAGCTATTTGTAGTCCTGATGAGGTACTTGGCTTCTGGAATATTTGCTTACGTTTAACGTGTTTGTTAATTTTTGTAGCGGTCTTATTCGTTTGCTGGTTAGAATATTGAGTTTGTGATTCAAGACTTTTGTTATTTTTTATTGTCCTCTCAACTGCTATTGTCGATTTTTCCTTACAGGCATTTATAGATTTGGCGATTGATTGATGTATGTTATATGAAGGTGACTTTGATGCCACAGATATTGTGCAGTCTATTTCTGTATCCACTTCGTTATCAGTTGTGGAATTGCTGTCAATGAAGACCTCTTCGTCTTCGTCATCATTTTCTTGTTCATTTCTATTAGAGTTTCGATCGACATCGATTTCTTCGTTTTGGTCTCTTAATGTCTTCTGCTGTTCTTGAAGAATAGGCATTACATAAGATTGTGGCATTGTTTTAAATGAATTTTCGTTTACAGTAGCTAACCCTACAGAGGAGTTGACAGATTGCATCACAAGTTGTTGTGGTAAAAATCCATAGTTGGGCATTGTAGCTTTGCTGGGAATAGGGCGTATTATTTTGACAGTGTCGTTGGCTGTAGTAAGGGTCGATAAAGTATTGGCTAAATTTGGAATACTATTGTTTAAATAACCTTCTGTTTGTGCACGAGCTAGAAATGTACTGGAAACAGAAACACCATAGGTGGATATTAACAAAATGGAACTTTATTTATTGGTTATTAATTTATTAAATAATCTTTGTTACAACGAATTTTTTGTACTTACCGACAAATTTCTAAAGCACGTGGCATATGTAAAACATGTGTAGCCAATAGGACACCAAAGATATTTTCTAAATTTAAGTCTAAATAACCTGTGTACATATAGGTAAGCAGCGGTGCAAACTGGTCAGGCGTGACATTGGTAAGATATAGTATTGCATTAGTCGACGCGTGCCCAATAATTGATGCATTCTCATCCAGTCTAATTGCAGAACGTAAATATCCACTGTGCATGCCAAGCACCATACTGTGTGCCACGAATCGTACACTTGGAGCTGGGCCAACTTCTAATACTACGTCTGGTGGTGTCGACATTAGCCCGGTACCCGTTGAATTTGAAATCGTAGGTGTTGCCACCGCAGCTGATGCTATATTATTTTCTACATTGACATTATTATTAGTTCCGATGCCTGTACTTCCTGTCAGCCAATTTGTAAACATCGCAAGTGGTTAACTATTAAAACTTGATAGACTTTAACAAAAAGAATTTATTGGCCTAGTCCTGTTAAAAAGTTTTTTTTATTTTTTTATTTTTTTTTTTGTTCTTTTTTGTTGTTTTTTGTTGTTTTACAAATAAATCGTTTTAGCAGTGTGACTGCAGTGATAGATTGCACGTTACACGTTACGCGTTAATAACTCGATTAAAACTGAAACGATTTCATAATTGTGTTCGTGTATTTATAGTCCTTTGGTTCATGTCCCTTTTGTAATAAAATGCTTGGTCGTTCTGTGCGCGAATGTTGGCATGTTTAATTGGTGTCCTTTGTGCGTTGAGTATAAATTTTACATTACTACGACAGCTTGGCAGTGTGTTGGTACAGAGACCTACATCAAATCAAAGCAAAAGTAACGCAAACCAGTGAATACTTTCCGAATTGAAGTTTATTAAGGCTTTGCGCCATTCTATGATAACGCTCCTGTGTAAACAAATTTGTCACGGGAGAGGGCAACTAAGTGGCTGCTTACTCTCTTACACAACTGGCACGTGCTTTCAGCCGCAGGTGCGCTCTCGCTGCAATTGTTTGGCTAGTTGTGCACTCTCTGTTGTGTTTACAGATTTTCTCTTAATATCTCGTTTCTCTGTTTGCTTTTAATTGCTCCCATTTATATTTTAATTCTGCTTGTTAACGTGACGGACAGCTCAAGTCATTGGCGGCATGTATTTTTTTTGACATATTTAATCTGTCGTTGTTGTTGTCGCTCTGTACGGCGGAAGCAGAAGTGATTATTGCTTTTATGATTTGACTGAAGTGAACAAAAAGCTAAGGACTCCCAAGATTTCAATTTGAATTAATTATAATTGGTTTTATTTGTTGTATTGTGTTGTTTTTTGTTGTTTTTTGTTGTTTTTTGTTGATGTTGTGCAATTGGTTTAATTGGTTCTTGTTTCTGCACCTCCGCCCGTTCTCTACCAAAGTGGTGCAAATTGGGCTTCGATGCACTTGCTGCTCAATTGCTATCATGCATATATCCCAATTTATTTGGCACATGATGTTGACTTTATGCTTTGATGTCAAAGTTTTTGGCCTTTTTTTGGTTGGCTTCCTTTTGTCGTCCCATCTTACCGGACTATGTTATTTTAATTACTGATCAGTGCATATTTACCTATGTAAATTTACAAAAATGTGGCAACTGCGGTATGTGCCCATTTATATACTGCAGCTTAGCTTATTTATTATAAATGTAAACTCTTCAGCATACCATATGCTTTTCATCTTAATATGAAGTAAGAATAAATGCAATTCAAATAATTATAATGAATACGATATGGAACTAATGGAGATTATTTAAATCGAACTCATTTTGATTAAATTTTTTTCTTACGCTGGACGAATGTACTTTTTCTCTATGCGAACCGTTTAATCCTCTGGAAATTAGAGTCTGCAATGCTAAATATGTTCATCCTTAATATGAAAATATTATTTGCCTGAAAAAAAAAACCAAAAATGTTAAATACAAAATAATAAAATAAACATATTTCCATTAACATTTGACATAAAAAGCATGCAATGATTTTACTCATTTACCACTTTACCACTTTACAACGAAAACTACTAAATTCGGTGGATAAGCTTCGCTCTATTTCTGCACAAACGCCAATCTCCCTCCACTCCACTCCATTGAAATGAATTCATTAAATTTTTATTCACAAATTGCAGTGTAAACTTTCAATTTAATTTCAATCATTTATTTAATTTAATTAAACAATAAATAAATTATAAATTTTTTGGATATGTCTACATTTGCATTTCATTTGTGAATAACTCAGTTCAGTAAAATAATTAAAAACATTTAGGATGCTGTCGATGCTATAAACTTGCCTTTTTGTCCAGGCAAAAAGGATATAGCCTCATGAGGATGGATAGCGGATAATCCTGTAGTCATGTTCCTATAATATATAGGAACATTAAGCTAATCTCTTTCGTGGTTATCCATTTAAAATCTCCGAAAATGTATTTAATAACTTGAACAAAATGATGTCATTTCCTGCATTAAACAGTTTAGACTTTTTAAATTACATCGCCACATTCCTTTCAAATATAACTTAAAGAAACAAATAAAAATGTTATATATTTCACTGTATATTGATTAAAAATAAATTAATAAGCAAAGTAGTTAAAATTATACACATAGTAGAAAAAGTCTACGGATATTCACATAATTTTTCTTATATTACGCATAAATTTTTTTATTTTTACTCAAATTCATTTTTATTTCCTAATTTATTTTAACCAAAGAAACAACAATAAAGTTCTAATATAAAAAATTAACAGTTATTCTTTAAAAAAAAATAAAACACAATTATATGCAAAATCAACAATTTTTGAAGCAGAAAAAGTCTACGGATATTTCTTAATATTTACATTTACCGTTAATTTAAATTCGCTTGCAAGTATAAAAGTGTCATTAAATGATATTTAATTATTAGTTGACTTCCTAAAAGTCTAAGAATTAAACATTTAATAATATTTTTTTATATAAGCAATACAATATAAAATAAAGGACGTGAAATTAGTTTTAGTGAGCGACAAATAACTGTTAAATTTTAGAAAGATGACGTAAGTCCAAGAAAAATTGCTGAAGATATTGGTCGTCAATATTCATCTGTGCAGAGAATTACAAATAACTTCAAAGAGACCAGTACTTACGTTTCTAAATCTCGCCTCGCCGCCCCTCAATTCTGTCAAATAGAGAATAGCTGAACATATTGCCGAAATACTTGAAAACAAAATATGTCCTAAAACTGTGCGGAAAATTTTGAAGAAATGCATGTATTATACCCTGGTTGCAGGAAAGAAGACATACATATCCAGATATAATAGAATGAAATGATTAAGCTTTGCAAGAAAGCATATAAATAAACCTATAAAGTTCTGAATATGAGTTATTTTCTCCGATGAGACTTAATTTTACATATTTTGAATGAAAGTTAGAAAACTTGTAAGAGAAAATTATGCACAGCCTATGATAAACAAAACTCAATTTCAACAGTAAAACGTGGTGGTGAAGGCGTAATGATTTAGGGGTGTATAGCAAGTAATGGTGCGGTCAGACTTGAATTTGTACAAGATACAATGGAAAAATATGGCTATCTAAATATTCTAAAAACAAATTTGAAAGAAAATGTCAGAATGTTAGGACTTTGAGGCAACCTTTTTGTTTCAGCAGGGCAATGACTCTAAGCACACAGCAGCGATCTTACGTATTTTGCTGCTGTATCATGCTCTCAGACAACTTCAAACACTACCAAAATTACCAGACCTTAGTCCTATAGAACATCTGTGGGTTTATATGAAAAATCAGATTCGCCAGTATATGTTTTCCAGCAGGGATATGGTAAGAAACGTCATCAAGGAAGAATGGCTAGAAATAAACGCACAGGATACTGCAAAGCTGGTTGAGTCCATGCAAAGACGCTTAACAGAGGTTATTAAATGCAGAGGTTATCCCACAGACTATTAAATTTAAGATTTTTGTGAATTTTATTGTTTTAATGTAAATATTAAGAAATATCCGTAGACTTATTCTGCTCTAAAAATTACTACTTTTGCATATAATTGTATTTAATTTTTTTTTAAAGAATAACTGTTAATTTTTTATATTGGAATTTTATTGTTGTTTCTTTGACTAAAATAAATTAGAAAACGAAAATCAATTTGAGTAAAAATTAAAAAAGTTATGCGTAATTTAAGAAAAATTTTGTGAATATCCGTAGACTTTTTCTGCTATGTGTATATAAATCATGCCATTTCTCACTATTCTCAAATAGTCATAGATTTTTCGATTATCAGACAACGATCTCGATAGGTATCCCATTTTAACATAGATAATCAAACATGTAAAAATTGAAGGTATGAGTTAACGCTAGATGGCGTGAGTAGTTTTTTTGAATGTGTGGTCCATGTTAAAAGATTATATCACGAGAAAAAAGCTATAACGGCATGTACTCTTCTAAAATTCGTTATAAAATTGGTCGACGGCAGATGGCGGAAGAGCTGGCCAAACATCAAAAAGTAAAGTAAGTGACCTTAAAATTTGTATTTTATAATTTTAGGGGTCGGTAGTTAAGAATTTTGAATCAGACTTAAAATTTTAAAATGGTTTACATCAAGGCTGTCCAGACCAGATGCGATCACAGGCCAATACAAATTATTGTATAGATTGGAGGGCCACAGAAACAGATATATACCATATGTTACGTTCATAGTTGTTATTATAAATACATTCTAACTTTATAATTATGGTTGTAACGTTAAATTTAGTTTAATTAATTTATCAATTAAAATTCATTTATTTGGTCGCACAAATATTAGCCGCGGGTCGTACTTTGGACAGCCCTGGACCAGATGTAACTAAGAATTTAAAAAATATGTCATGCATTATTTTGATTTTGATTCTTTTGACTCTTGCAAGAATAAAGTATGTATTGGATGATTCTTGAGCGTCCTTCACACATCTGCTACCACTATCGGCTACCACTATCGGTAATAGTGCATGAGATATTATTTCTGGTGAATGAATTGACATATAATACCAGCTGTACATTTCTAAAGATTTTCTAGCTGTTTCTCGATTATAAAGATGAAATATTTCAGCATTTATATTATAACCAGATGATTTAACCTGTAATGCAGTAAGAAATTGGTAAATTAGACATTCGTCGAGTTTAGTTATAGTAGCAGAAATACTTCCATTTTCAAAACTTTGTCGAGTAGTATTACTATCAACCATATCCTTGCATAGGCGTATCAACAATCAATCCTAACTCTTTTCTGAAATTCTTAGTTTCTTACCAAGTCGTATTTGTGCCATATTAAATAGTTGTTTTTAACATCTGATTTAAAAATAAGATCCCATTGTATTTGTAAGGTTGCATTTTGCATACATTTGATAGTAATGCATTTTACATAAAATTTAGGATTTTAAAATAGGATTTTAAGTGGAACAAAATACAACCTTTTCATTATTTTTTATACAGCTTAACCAAAGACAATGTAGAATATAGATATGAAATGCCCTTGTTAGAAATTGTTCTAAAAGCTTTGATATAAAACGAGCTGATGGCTCTGATATTCAGCAACAATGTTGCTCAGGGCAATATTGCTTGAAATAATGTTGCTAAACATGTTCATATTATATTTACTGATGGAAGTTGTTAGTAATTTTGGACACAAATTCAAGAAAAGAAATGTTTACTTAATTTGGCTGCAAGAGACTAAATGACTGAATGCATTTTTATATGTATTAGTTTATGTAAATAAATCACATAAAAAGCTTTATTATTGTACATTGTTGTACATTGCTGTCTCTGAAATAAAAATGCATAATAATAATATTTATCATTCTTAATTATGATTTACATTAATATGTATAAAATAATTTTTCAAATATGTTAAATAAATTTATATTTATGAATTATATTTCTTACACTAACATCTATCTTAACAGTATATTCTTACAACAAAAAATTAATTTACAAAAGTTGAAAATAAAGTTGAATAATAAATAATAGGAATATATATGAATCTTATTTAATAAATACAACAGGTATTCACAACACAGGTATCCGTTATTGGTGCAATATTCGCAGTCTTTCCTTCTGAACGCTTTTATTTGTTTCTTGGCAAAACTTTTCAATTTTGCATTTGCAAGCGGCTCGGATTAATACCACAAGAAAATGTTTTAACAAAAGTAATCTGTGTTCATAACATGAATGTTCTGAATTGTACCAATATGGATCATCAAGAATACAAAAATTTATTATCAGCTCTAAGATTCCGTCTCTATAACAGTTGGTATCAAAATGTTAATCAAAAGTTTTTAGGTGCTGCTTACACAATTCGTAGAAAAAATTTGAAGGAGCAAAAAGCGAGCAAGAATTACAATCACTTCCATAATTTCTGAAGTATAGAAGCCAATCAGAAGGCGCATTAATTACATTATCCGATTTGATACAATCTATTCTGCAATTTTCGCAATTTTTCAGCGTAGTTTTTCTAAAAAACTTATGCAAAATATATCCTGCAAAATATTTAATTGCATTATCAGAAAGCACAAGCAACAAACCATCTTCGGAATTGATTTCTATAATTGAAATTATTTCTTCCGAACCATTTTCGTTATCTGCTTCATCCTCAATCTCTTCTTCATTGAAAGTTCCAGCATTCATTTCCATCGAATTTTTATGACCCACAGAAATTGTAGTCCAATCAATGCCAAGCATTTCGTCATCATCTTCTTCACAATTAGAGTATTTGGAACCATATATTAAATTAACAGAAATTATTCTTCCAATAATAAAGCAGAATTCATTAACTGATGGATTTTTCTGTTTGTACCTCACCCGACTAAACAAATTTTCAATGCAGTCCTGATTTAATTTATTAGTGCATAAATAAGACCAATCTTTAAATTCATTACGTATTTCGTCATAGAGACTTAAAGTTGCATTAATGCTTTGAATTAAACAATTTAAGCAATTGATTTTTGTTTTACGCGGAGTGTTGATAAATTTTAAATTTTCAATATAATTCTTTGCGTCTTGTAAGAATTTGTACACTGCACATTCTTTTTGTAAGGCCTTTCGGTAAGGGTTGGCAGAATGCAATGATTTACTATTTAGGCAATCAAATATTTTATTGAATTTATCAAAAATATATGCAGTTCCTTCTGCGTCAGAGGTCAAATTATTTTTATTAAATAAATTCAATTCTAAACCAGTGCGAATTCCGGCAACTGTTCTGGCGCTGAGCACTTGAACAGCTAAGTTCACCTTCATTTTTTGAAATCTGTCCGGGGCTATATGCCTAAACCTTAGTCTTGGACACACTCGAATAGATGACTGCGAGTCAATTCGGTACAGCTCTCTCAAAACTTCCCAATTGGCACAATTGTCACCACCATCTTTTAAACGATATTTCAATAAATTATTACGAATCGATTTGAATATGTGAGGGATATCAAAGAAACAAAATATATTTTTTTTATCATTCCCAGCTTCAAAAACAAAGAAGGGATTATTTTTAGAAATACCGAGTTTTCTATAAAGGGCTTGGTTTGTTGGGCTTTGATCACAAACTAATCCTCTCACATTTAGTCCAGCAGATAGGCAACCTTCAATATTTTTATATATCATTATTTTCAATGTATTAACGGGAATACATTTTTCAGATACAGAATAGTTCAATACTTGTTTCCAATGACCACATAGACTTCTTATCATAAATACGCAAATATTTTTTCCAATTGTAGCACTCCTGGAATTTTTTCCATAATCAACAAATCCATCAATTTTGTCGAACTTAGCATTGTATTTTAAATCTCTTTTAATAGCGATTTCATCAAATATTAACATTACTTGTCGAGATTTGGAGTCAAAATTTCCTGCGTTTATACTTTTTTTTATATTTATAAATACTTCCTCATTTACTCCCGGAGGTAAACCAGCAATAGGAAGCCAATTGTAAATGGATCTTGGAGAAGGCAAAGCAAATCTTAACGTATCTCTCATAAAATTATAGGTAGCAGCAGATTTGAAAAAAATTAATTGCGCCACGTATTTTTCGACATCACTGTACACCTTTTTCTTTCTTTTTAAAATCATTTTACAAAAATTTTTTGCATAAGCTGAAGCGTGTGATATAAAATCTATAATTTGATAGACGTATTGAATTAGTTGAGGAAAATTTAATTGTTTGTCTTTTTTCTTTGAATTCTCAATCTTCCTTTTCATGGCTTTATTTTGTCTAACAAATTGTTTGCGCATAACAGTTAATTTTTCAATTTTTTTTTTTAAATCGCGGTTTTGTTTTCTATAATAATCTAAATTTTTCTCACGTTTATGGCAAGAGCTGCAAACGGGCTCAATTGTTGCACTAACACATAACGGTTCTTTGTCGCACTGATATAATTCATCGTCCGTTATGGAACTGTGGGTTTCATCCAGTTCCAAGGAGGGAATAGCATGACAAAAAAGTTTTTCTTTTCCAATTACTTCTTTTTGAAAATGCAGTTCACATATTAATGGTTTTTTTAGAGACATAATATGATCATATGACCAATGACATGCACTTATCCACTGTTCATACTTTTTTGTGCCTTGTTTCTGTGTTCTATTTCTACAAGAAGTTATACAGCAAATACGCTTGTAAGGTGACATTTCTAACAATAAGTTTATATATTGAAATAACACAAATTGAAAAATGTTAAAAATTAAACCTTAAAAAAAACTACTCTTATGATTAAGTATTAATTAGAATCTAAAATTGGACCGCACAAGATAATTACTCCGCGAAATAAAATCAAAATAAATTTTATTTAAATCTCTGCAAGTAACAATTTTACAATTTGTTGTCCTACCAAAAACAATACGCAAATATATATGTATGTACATATGTATATATATCATTATCATTGC
Source organism: Teleopsis dalmanni (assembly GCF_002237135.1). Taxonomy (NCBI): domain Eukaryota; kingdom Metazoa; phylum Arthropoda; class Insecta; order Diptera; family Diopsidae; genus Teleopsis; species Teleopsis dalmanni. The sequence goes on along the minus strand of NC_051846.1, from coordinate 114,890,861 downwards.
TATTAGAATCGAGTTAAATATTAGGAGAATGACAAAATCATGCATAAGAATTTTTTTGGACTACAGCTATACTTTTGATTCAATGCATTAATAACAAAAAAAAAAACAGCATTGCTTATTTTGATGCATGTTTATTATTTCATTTCATATCAATATTCGGCTCCAAGACAATTGCATTTTTTTTTTATTAAAATGAAGCAAAAACTCTTGTCTCTATAGGCATATTGAAAACAAAAAGAAGAAAATAAACGATATTAACAACAACAATATTCATACAAGGTAATTTGTTTTTGCATATAGTACCAAATCATTATCAACATACGTTTGTAACAGAATGTTGCTAAAAATCTCAATTTAAGCAATTCAACAAAACAGCTTTGATCTTTTCAACATGTATCAAAAGCTTTACCAATTTTTTGGTTGCTGAACAAAAGTTCAATTATAGAGCTTGGAAAAATGAGTACATTTTTGCTATAGGGGATTTCATATCTACTTATACATTGTCTTTGGCTTAACTATTTAAATCATGAAAATCTAGTTACAAATACTGGAGCTGTTTTATTTCTTGGTTGAAAATTCATGATCACTATTGCTGGTAATATTTTGTTTATATCCTTAGAATGTAAACAGATACTGCCTAATTAAATAATCGACTAGCGATCTGGAGTTCTTTTCATCAAACGATAACACATATACAGTGCATTCTTAATTGAATATATGTTTGAATATACAGTCAAACTTCTATAAGTCGAACTACTATACCTCGAATTTTCTATAACTCAAACTAAAAAGAGTGCACCAAGGTTTTAGAGAGCAAATTACATACAATTCTGCTTCCATAACTCGAACTTCTATAACTCGAATTTCTCTATAAGTCGAACAAAAATTTTGTTCCGTGTCGATAGGAATATAGGAAAGTGAATTCTATAAGTCGAATTTTTATTTTAAGTATAAATGTATTTTGCTGTTAGGGGAAGTCCCTTTTTCCAAACCAAATGTTTAATTTTTTTCTTTCTTACGTTGCTTCTTTGTGCAAATGCCAATCGCTGGCAGTGTGGGTTAAAGTAAATAAAATAACTTTCAATGCTACTCTTAACAATTATATTAAGCTTGACAATGAAATTTGTACATTAAGCTTTCCTACAGGTGACGATATTATTGAGGATTATAGCTCTGAATTACTGAATTCTAGTTTCTTCCAAAAATAAAAAAAAAACTCGAAGTCTCCCTAAGTCGAACCTTTTCTTTGCAAAATAGTATTTCGAGTTATGGAAGTTTGACTGTATTTTCAACCAACTGGCTGGCGATAATGATATGTTGTTAGCAATATTATTTTCGTCAGTAAGCATGAATCCGTCGGGTCCTAGACGGGTTCAATCGCTTTCTAGCAGTGTTAAATGCTAGTGAGTTGGGTATGCAATAAATTTTTTTTTTTTTATCTTTATCTTTTTTACATTTATTTATTTGTTTTTGGCTTATGCATAAATTTCATTGGACTCAAGAAGTTGTTGAGTCCAATTTTACAATTATTTTATTGTAAAATTGTCTTCATCGATGGAGTCGATTACTCGTTAAATGGGTACGTGTAAATGACAAAATGATCACATTTGGAGTAAAGAAAACCCACTTGCGATTTTTTGGAAAATGGAATGGATGGTGTAATGTGACATATATTTATTGAGCTACTACTAGGTTTTTAAAATATATGCTGTTATGCATTTACAAACAGTTCTAGGGTCAAAACTGAAATATGGTTACTGTAATTTGGACTTCTTAAATTATAAGTCCATTGTCTTCATTTATTCGTTGGTAAAGGACTAAAATTTTAGATCATTTCCACAAATTTTTTGATTAGGAAAAAATGTAATTATTATTAGTGGAAAAAGCTGTTGACAACAACAATTTTATTTATTTTTGATTAAAATCTTAGTGATTGCTATTTGATAGGAATTTTAATGCTGAGTCTTTCTTTATTGAATGAACGCCGGTCTTGTGTTTTTTCCTGTGCACAGATGAACAGAATTTGCTGATTTCTGCAAAAAATGTCTTTATTGTTTCCTATTTGCACTGTTGCTCGATTTGTATTCGTACACACACATACATACATACACTCGTACAATTCAACCGCACATAGTATTCCCTTATTTATGTATGTGGCTGAACACATACACTCACTCACTCGTTCTCTTCGTCCTTTGCATATGCGTATATTCCAGTTATTAATATTGGTAAGCAGAGAACCACACAGTTTCCCAACTCACTGTCACTGACTGTACCGTTGCAGGGTGAGAGCAAACCTTTTATGACAATTAAAACATAATTGACGGTCAACAACAGTTAATAACCAATGATTGTGGCAATAAGCCACCATTTTTTTAGTCTCCAATTTTTGATGTCAATATTAAAAATGCATAATTGTTCCTTCCTGTGATGTGGCGCTACCTTCATGTGGTGGCGTTCCGTTCACTTGGAGCATCAAAGGAGTCTGGTACGCTATCATTGCAGAATATCCGTTTTGCTTGATGTTGTATATATGGTTATGACTAGTTTATCATTAATTAACTTGTTATTAATTTATAAGAAAATGGATGTAATTCTGTTATGTAATGTCAAAAAAACTCAGTTCCTACAAATGATTCACTTTAACTATTTACTTAATTTTTTTTTTTTTTTGTTTTATTATCAATGAAACGTAATTTCCATTTATTTTGCTCAAAAATTCCTTTTGATACCAAATCGTTTATGGTTCGCGCTTTTAGATTTTCGTTTTGTTTAAGTACTTTTTTTTTTGTTGTTTGAGTTTTCCTTTTAGGCAATTAAAATCACTAAAGGAAGTAACTGTTTCAATGCTCACACGCACACACACATATATATTCACACAGCAGCAGCAGCAGCAGCAGCATGCAAACACATTTATAGTAAATGATGGTGTATATGTTGTATGGAAGCAGAAGCAAATTAATTTGTTTATTGCATTTTAAGTGATTGAACAACGCATCAAACCTCCTCCTCTCTCCCCCCCCTCTCCCTCACACACAACAAAGACTTTTTACGTTTGTCGACAATGGAACAAAAATACCGCTAATCCTGCAACGCACACAAACTCTTGATATACACATTTCAACACATATACATACACACATACACACAGAGACGCGCGCACATTAATACCCCATAGTCAACATTTCAGTTCTGACTTTTCATATTTCGCGCCAAAGTGCAAAACGTATTAAAAAACAACAAAACCAAATCGCCTTTTATTATTGGTTATGAGTGAAATGCAGTGGTAACGGCAGCACTGGCAGCGGCGGTTTCGAATTCGCCTCCCAGCATATGTTTTGTCCACATATACATACATATGTGCGGATGTGTGGATGTGTGTGGTAGCGTTTTTTGGTTTTATTTACCTTGTGTTTGTGTTTGCGTTTGTGTTTGTGCATCCCAAAATTTTGCTGCTTATGAAATTTTTAACGAAATTGAAATTACGCTAATTGCTTGCGAATCTCTCTTCTTTGTCTCTTTCCGAATCTGTGTGGCTCCATATGCAGTACTTGGCTTGTGTTAGCAATTACAGTGACACAATTAGAGAATTTTAGTATGCACAGCAACACAGCAACACAACACCATGGCATCACGGCATCACGGCATCTGATGGTTCGAGTTCAAATATGAAAAAACTGTGTTGTTTGCTGCCTTTTTCACTGTAGTAAATTTACACTAATTAATCAAATCAATGAAAGACCAAATAAAAACATTTAATGACATTGAATATTTTTGTTTTGGGTTAAATTTTTTTTACTTAGTTATAAACGAAACAATCCTTGTGTAAACATAACTACTAAGTTGTACTTACGCTCAATCTAAAGAGTAATTAGTAAAGTAATTAAAGTTTCAAATGAACAAGTACACATTACACATTGCACATTACACATTACACATTTAATCCTTGTTAAAATATTTGAAATTCTACTTATGATATCTCAAACGTGGCAATATCATCGCTCTGCTTCCGATTCACTAGTGCATAAGTTCATCACAACTTCTCCGTAGCTCAGCATAGATGAAGTTGGAAGAGTTAGCAAAACTAACAGATTTAGCAGAGTACTTGAAGCTGCTTTGCCGTCGAGGTAACAGCACCTCTGCTGTCTTCACATGAGCGCATGCATCTAATTATGAAGTAAGCTTCAAATGCTGTTACTGTGCGCTTAAGTCAACACAAAACTTTTTCATGCTGCAAACAGCAAACAGTAGCGTTTTCGCTACTGAGCCCATTTCGGCGCTGTGCTGTGCTGTAATATGCTTGCCTTGTTTTGCTTGCACTTGTAATTAAATTGGCCAATTAAAATTGCACACCCTTTTGATTATCACAACAACAACAACAACGACAACAACAACGACAACAACAACAACAACTCTGTAGGAAGCAGTAGTAGCAAGGAACAGCGGCGGCATGAATGCAAATTACACAAATGAAGTCCGGAAACTAAAAAATGAGATATGGATAAACTAACAGAAAAATAAATCCCTCGTTAAAACCAGCGACGTCATCAAATATCTTTCGTTTTTTAAAATTTATTAATATTTTGCTTTTATTACTTGGTGTTGTACATAATGAATTTAACCACAATTAATTATAATATTTGAATGTAAATATTTATTATTTCTTTCGTTTTTCTGTGAAATGCCAACATACATTTGGAAAATGAAGTAGTAAAGTAAAGACATTTTTGTTTTATTTGAATTTCTTTTTATACGTAGTGTTTACTTTTGTGGTTTAAATTTTTTTCGCCTTCACTTACTTTTGCATCTTGTTGGTGGGAAGTTAGTCAGTCAGTCAATCATTCAGTCAGTCGAGACGAATCCTCTTTGCACAAAGAATTTGATATTCTCTTGATCTCAGTTCTATAGAATATACGCGTGCCGAATTCCTTATAAATTCCCAACGGTACTAATTAGCTCATAACTAGTCTCGCTGGCTATTTCCTTTTAGTTGGGTTTTATACTCGTTAACCGTTTTTGAGAAAGTGAACAAATGAAAGCAAATTTTTTAAAAGACAAAGTGGGGAAAATATATTTATACAATAAATTTTATACATTTTTCCTGTTATCGTATATATTGTCAAGCACTGATGTCTTGCCTTTAGTTGTCGTCTTTGTCGAATCCACAAATTTTTAAAACCTTGTTTTTTTTCCTTAAGACATAGACACTGTGCTGTGTGTTAGTGGACAATATTCTGTACTCTAATGACGTTAAGTTTCATATTTTCAACAATCTATTCTATTCTATCTAACCTATTTAGCTTAGGAAGTTGTTAGGGTTATACTTAATTATATATATTATATAGACATATAATTTATCTCTGATTTTAAATTTTTTATAAACCTTCTTAAATCTGAATATTTTTATCCACTTTTGGATTAGTCTCATCATCTTTGTACTCTTTACACATATTACTATTTTAGTTCATCTTTTTGCAGACCATATTTTTTTGTATAGTATCAGTATGTAGATTATTAAAATATATATTCCTCCTGCGCTCTAACGGTCTCGAACAAATTTTTACATTAGTTTGATGCGATTACAAATTAATTACTCAATTTTCGCACTTCTATGATTGTCGAGATTTATGAGAGAAGTTTTTAGAATTATCCTAATTTTGCTTATCAATATTTGATTTGAAAAGTTGCATCATACCTGCTGCAAAAAAAAGTACTCGGATTTTGTAAATAAAACACACAAATTTAAATTTTATTCCAAATTTATTTTATCTCCTACAAAATATGCTCCTTCTGAAGCGATACACATATCCCAACGCTTAACCTAATCCTCCATACACTTTTCGTAGGCCCATGCAGGTATGGCTTTGAGTTCCTTCGACGAAATCTCTTTTACCGATTCAATCGACTCAAAACACTTACCACGAAGGGGCAATTTGAGTTTGGGAACAGGAAAAAGACGCACGGATCCAGATCTGGCGAATATGGTGCTTGAGCGATGACAGTGGTGCCGTGTTTTGGTCAAAAAATGGCGTACAAGAATTTTCCATAGTAAAAATCGCTAAGTGCACTTGAGGTAGTTTCACATTAACAGCTGCTGTAAACAAACTAATTGACAGATGGCGCTCAAATTTGTACTATATGTCAAGAAAGGGCGTACCAACATAACAAAAAAAATATTGAAAAAGGTCTATTACTTAAGGAGTAGTTAACAAATAACAAAATCCGGGTACTTTTGAGCAGATACATCCTTGCTTTTTGTCTTTTATTTCTTATTTGTCATTGTATTTAACTTCTTGGTATATCTTAATCCTGCAAGTTTATTAGGAATTTGGGTGGCAGCATAAGTTAAGTTTCCACTTTTATCTTTTAGTTGAGTCATTTCTAAGACAGAAACAAATGAATTTATAATATTAATAATAAAAAATAAATCAATGTAACAAAAGACCTATAGTTGGACGATTCTAAAATTTTTCAAAATTCGAAACTGTGTTTTTCCTAGTAATATTATTAAAAGAAAGGGTTCCGACAAACAAACTTATACAAAAAAAAAAAAAACAAATTAAAAAAAAATCAAATATATATAAAATTGTTTTTATTAAATAATTTTTAAAGTAAAAAATCTGATTATTTGAATTGAATGAGTCTTGAAGGGTAGACGATAATTCAAGAGGGAAAGTTAGATTCTGCAACGTTCGATAGTTTCTGGAGATGATTTGTTTTCGGTGTTGGGTTGGAGAGACGCATGGTTTGCCCACTCTCAATATGTACTTAACTTTTTACAGAACGAATTTTTGTTTTATTTCTAAAAACTGAGAAGGCACATTTTTCACGATTTTTTCCTAAGTTTTTATTTGATGTGCCAGTAACCTTGGAAGAAGTCATGGGCAGTGCAAAGGGGGAATCCATGTTTAAAAAGCACAAAATCCAAATATTAAGTAAAATAATTCAAATAAGAGTACGTAATGTAAGTATAAGGAAAAAATAAATTTGCTTCTTAATATTTGTTCTTTGTTGATGTAAAAGAAATTGTACTAATGGAATTATTTTATTTTTTGCCTGCAATAGATATCAAAGAGAAGTACAAACCTACAAGAATGAAAAAGTTTTTGTTTTCGTTTGGCCGGGGACTGTGCGGGTTCTTCGTAGAAATTTTCTATTGATTGAATTATTAATAAAATTGATAAAAATGCAAAAGTAAGAAAAAATCATAATTTTTTTTTTCTTGACAAAAATTGAAACCCGCATTTAGTGCTCTTCATGCTCCGCATCTTCGAGTTGCTCCTCATCACTTTAAAGCAAAACGTAACCACAGCAACACAAAACAAATAAACCGAGGACATTGACGATGTAGTTGATAAAATCTAGAAAGAAATCAAATTATTTCTTATACCCTAATGAATAGCATAATAATGGTCATGATGATGATTGACTTTAAAACTTGAACGAAGATATGAATTATTATGTTATTCGTATTATTACAGACTTAATGTCTTCGGTATTATATATTAAATAAAACTAAGTTATATGAACTAACTATGTTCTAATTAAACTTAATCATATGTTCTTTGTGTACATATGTGAGGTGTCGAAATACAGAACTCCTCTCAAAACATTCAGCGCTTTTAATATACAAATACAATAGATTTTGAAATAAAAATGGATAATTCCGGTGTAATTGATTTATGAATATACTTACCTAGTTTATTCTTTAATATTTTTAAAGTTTGCGAGTTTTGACGGTTTCGTTATTATTATTCATATTCGTTTAACAATCCTGTTTAATTATCTGATCGCATCTCAACATGTGTTCAAAGTTCTGTTTCTTTCGCAGAGTTGCATTCGAATTTCGCTCCATTTACACCCACATTTAAAAACAAGACAGTTGTAATTTATTTTACGGCTTCAGATTAATTTTTGTATAGAAGGATATCTGCGTTTAACACGAATAAAGATTAAATATAAATTATATATCTTAACGAACCTGCGTCTGAAAAACTAAACGCAGTATGAATTGTTGCATACGCCTTTATATAGTACATATTAGTTCTGTTCATATTATTCAAATATTTTAAAAAGCGGAGTTCTCTGATTATTCGATTAATCGGAAATATATATATATATATATATATATATATATATATATATATATAAACCGTCAAGATTATTCATTTATACTCCTCAAGAATTGACTAAAAATATTGTTCATCAACTCGCATTAAGATGAAATTAAACAAACATTATTGATTATTACGAATTGTTTTTAGAAAATTTTATGTTATTATAAATTTATAATTCTTGAGGAGTATAAATGAATAATCTTGACGGTTTTCCAATGCGAGAACACGCCACATATAATTGGCCATGTGAAAAGACCTGCTTTTCTAGATCTATTCCACAAATCGACATTGTTTGACCTTGTGACTTATTAATAGTCATGGTAAATGCCAAGCGAATTGGAAATTGCAGACGTCTGAATGGAATGGGTGAGTCTGAAGGGAGCATTGGGATTCGTGGCAGGAGAACAGCTTCACTGTATAATAATTAAAAAATTATAATATAATATAATAATTAATTATAGTATAATAATTAAAAAAACATTATCCAGTGGACCAAAATGTGAATCTAAACCATCCTTGAATCCACTTAAACACACACAAAAAATTTCATCTAAATCGGTTCAGCCGTTTAGGAGGAGTTCACTGTCAACACACGTACAGAAGAATTATATATATAAAGATATATATATATATATATATATATATATATATATATATATGTAAAGGATAGTATTAATATCACTATTTTATTAAATAAGAATAAACAATTATATCAAAAAAAACCAATAAGAGAACAAAACTGCTGCTGCGACGACCGACCATCTTACAATAGGCTATCTTGTTTATCCTCATCGGTCTCCAATGACAAGCAATCTTCTTTTGATTCAACGTAACACCATAGCTTCATATTATCACAACTAGTTGATGTGATATAAGGACCTTCCATATCAGCCGCTCTACGTACATCATATCTGCCATTACGCTTAACTTTTGTAACTTCGTATGGCCCAAGGAATTCGTTCGCAAGTTTTCTTCCAGCGATAAATTGGGTGCGTTTTATAGCTACTAAGTCTCCAACTGAGTACCCAGTTTCTGCTTTGCGCTTTTTATCGAAATTTGATTTATAGCTCGCCTGCGCTTTTACAATCTGTTCTGGCTTGATCGCGAACCCGCTGTCGTTCCTCCATGAAATTAAGTTGCACTTCCTCTTGAATTAGGCTTTTTTCAGCTTGTCGACTGCGTTATTTTGTTCAACGTTCATTATAAATGGTGTGTTCTTCTTAAGTAAACTTGTGAGTGGGCGAGGAATTTGTGCATACCCTTTAACGAATTTTCGAAAATATCTGGTCAGGCTAAGAAATGACTGTACTGCTTTAATATCTTTTGGCACTGGAAATTTCATAATAGTCTTGGTTTTATCTTTGCCGGGCCAAATTTTACCACCGTCTACACGAAAGTGATATGTACCATCTTTTTTTGGTTACAATGACGACTCTGCTTGCAAACTCAGACTTTGATTTACGAATTGTTCCCTGATGTAATCATTCATCTACTTGTTTCTTAACTGCTGCTTGCTCGATCGGTGGCACGGTGAAACGGTTTTAAACTATTGTCTGGCGTAATTCGTAATATAACTTGGCTTTCTTTGTGCTTTATATTTCGATTATATTCAGAAACTAATTTTTCGACAATGCTTTTATGTTGTTTCGGTACATTTTCTTCATATGAAGTTTCGATTACATTATAAATGTTATATTCACCTAGTATTTCGCATGCGTAATTCGATCTTATGCTAGTAAAAATATAGTCATGCTGCGTTCTGGTCGCTTATCGAAATTCACTCACCGTAAAATCCGTTTAATATTAAATTCGGTAAAGAAAAATCCATGTTTGACGGCATTGGAAATTGTACGTAATATAAAGGAACGTTTTGCAAAAAATATTTCCGTGGTTACCGCACGCAAAATTTTGAAATGGGCCCGTTTTGATGGTAGAGTAGCACGAAGGAAGCCTTATATATCTTTAATTAATCGAAACAAGCGCATTGTTTTTTAAAATAAATTTGTAGGTATGCCGGAGGAGTTTTGAAATAATGTGCATAACTCCGACAAATCCAATTTCTGTGATTCTAGCATTCAAGGATGTAAATTAATATGGCGTAAGAGCACTGGTGCTCTGGGGTTGTATGACAGCTAATGGTACGGGAAATGTTGAGTTTGTGGAAACAACAATGAGTAGAGTTATTTATCTAAACATTTTGAAGAGTTATATGCGATCAAGTGTTGTAAAATTGGGACTTACAGATGGATTTTACTTTCAACAGGACAATGATCCTAAACATACAGCATAAATTGTGCGTTTTTGTTTGCTACATAACGCTCCAAAACTGCTAATATGCCTCCACAATCATTGGATTTAAATTCAATTGAAAATTTATGGGGACTTTTGGAAAGAAGAACTCGTAAAAACGTTCAATTTCGACCAAACAGCATCTAAAAGACATAATCCTAAAAAAATGGGGCGAAATAACAACTCAGGACACCAGTAAACTTGTAGCTTCGAAGAAAAACCGTTCTTAAGTTCTTAAGCATTACTGTTATCTAACTAGCTACTAAATTGCATAAAAAATCAGAAATTTACACTAAAACGTCGCCTTATACTTAGTGCTTGTAGACTTATGACTCTGACTGTATATACAGTCAGCGACAAAACTCTACATACACCCTCCATTTTTGCTAGCTCGTAAATCCAAGGACATAATAGAAAAAAGTAATGATACAGTTTTGTTTAGAACTGTTTTTTAATAATAATAAACAAAAGAAAATCCATTCATCAATATAAATTAACAAAGTTATTCGAAAAAAACCTAAAAAAATCATTGACAAAAGTCTACATACACTTCATTGATTGTTAGATATAGTCGACAGTAATTTAAATGTTAAACGGGAAAGTACCGTTTTTCATATTTCATGCTTGTGGCATGAGTCATACATCTATATAATGCACTTAGTTGTGCTTTGAGAGTGGTATTTAATTGACACGATGGGTCCACGAAAAGAAATTACAAGTGATATGCGAAATCTGGTTATTAAGCATAGAAATGAAAAAACACCTTATGGTAAAAATATCAAAATTAGTAAATTTGACTCGATCAACAATTCAGACGATAATAAGAAATTATAAAAATACTGGTTCTCCTGAAAATAAACCTCGCAGTGGCCGCCCAAGGATACTCATACGTAGGGATGTCAGCTTGGTTTTAAAAGAAGTTAACAAAAATCCGAAAGTAAGTCCCTTAAAATTAGTCGAACACATTGCTAATGCAACTGGAAAGCATGTCAATCCACGTATAGTACAACTGGAAAGCATGTCAATCCACGTATAGTACAAAGAACGTTGAACAGCTACGGTTTTCATGATAGAATACCACGCAAAGAACTTTTAATTTCTGAAAAAAACCGAAAGCTGCGCTTAGAGTTTGCCAAACAATATAAAGAAAAGGATTTTGATTTCTGGAAGCAGGTTTTATTTACAGATGAATCGAAATTCAATATATTTGAATGCGATTGGAGAGCTAAAGTTTGGAGGAAAGCGAAAACGGCACTGAATCCGAAGCATATAATGCCAACTGTAAAGCATGGTGGTGGCAGTGCTATGCTTTGGGAAGCCGTAGCTGCAACTGTAGTAGGAAAAATAGCTTTGACGTAGATTGGCATGCTTCCTAGTTGCACTAGCAATGTGTTCGACTAATTTTAAGGCACTTACTTTCGGATTTTTGTTAACTTCTTTTAAAACCAAGCTGACATCCCTACGTATGAGTATCCTTGGGCGGCCACTGCGAGGTTTATTTTCAGGAGAACCAGTATTTTTATAATTTCTTATTATCGTCTGAATTGTTGATCGAGTCAAATTTACTAATTTTGATATTTTTACCATAAGGTGTTTTTTCATTTCTATGCTTAATAACCAGATTTCGCATATCACTTGTAATTTCTTTTCGTGGACCCATCGTGTCAATTAAATACCACTCTCAAAGCACAACTAAGTGCATTATATAGATGTATGACTCATGCCACAAGCATGAAATATGAAAAACGGTACTTTCCCGTTTAACATTTAAATTACTGTCGACTATATCTAACAATCAATGAAGTGTATGTAGACTTTTGTCAATGATTTTTTTAGGTTTTTTTCGAATAACTTTGTTAATTTATATTGATGAATGGATTTTCTTTTGTTTATTATTATTAAAAAACAGTTCTAAACAAAACTGTATTATTACTTTTTTCTATTATGTCCTTGGATTTACGAGCTAGCAAAAATGGGGGGTGTATGTAGAGTTTTGTCGCTGACTGTATATAACTTCCATAACTCGAACTTCTACAACTCGAATTTTCTATAACTCCAACCAAAAACAGTGCACAAAGGTTTTAAAGAGCAAATTACATACAATTCTGCTTCCATAACTCGAATTTCTCTATAAGTCGAACAAAAATTTTGTTCCGTGTCGATAGGAATATAGGAAAGTGAATTCTATAAGTCGAATTTTTATTTTAAGTATAAATGTATTTTGCTGTTAGGGGAAGTCCCATTTTCCAAACCAAATTTTTAATTTTTTTCTTTCTTACGTTGCTTCTTTGTGCAAATGCCAATCGCTGGCAGTGTTGTGGGTTAAAGTAAATAAACTAACTTCCAATCCTACTCTTAACGATTATATTGACAATGAAATTTGTACATTAAGCTTTCCTACAGGTGATGATATTATTAAGCACTATAGCTCTGAATTTCTGGACCCAATTCTAAGCGCAACGGAAAGTGATGATGAGGGTTCGGTGGATGTGATTGTTCATCAGCCTTCCAAGAATAAAATAGAAGACTTATTCAAAATTCAGAATATATATTTGCATTATCAGTTGAATGATATTACAACTGATGATCACTATAAGGCTTGAAATAAAGTGGAATCTCTTTTTACTGAAAATAAGAAAAAAATTAAAGTCCCAAACCCGATTTCTGAATATTTTACTTCACTATAACTTCTGTGCTTTATTTGATTGCAAATAAATAAATATCTTAAAAAGTAATAAATATAAATTAAAAAGTCGAACCTTTGATTTGCATATTAAACTTCGAGTAATGGAAGTTTATATATATATATTTATATATATAATCAAACATTTGTATATAATTTTCAGCTAATCACTTATGCATTATTTCGTATAATGTATATAGTCGGACTGGTGCTCAGAACCATAGTATATTGTTTTTGGAATTTTGCAGTCAAATCCACTAATAAATGTTTATGTTGCATTTTTGCTTAACTTCACTGATAAATAGGCAAATAGGTAAATAAGCGGGCGAATAAATATGTAATATGAGTATGCATATAGATAAGTTTGTGTGCACTTAAAGGAATCACTGAATTGAATTGCACGGTTGGTCAAGAGGGACAGCGTTCGCTGACCCAAAAGTTGGAGTAGTATCAGTTATGTTGGGTTTGGGTGTATACTTTATTGTACTATTAGTGTATCGAGTGCACATGTTTACATATCTGATCAGCAGTCAATCATTTAGATAAAGTTTTTTTTTGTTATTCCAATATAAATAAGCTTATTTTAATATATCACCTATCAGAATCCTTGGAAATTAATTATACCATAAATAAAGTTGTAAGTACTTTCCAGTTAAGGTACGAGCGTAAGTGTGTGTGCTAGCTGACCACATTCCATATTATTCTACAAGACAACTTTTTTATGATGTCCTTTCAAGAGACAGTGGGATCAAAAGAAATGTTCATGTTAATTTCATCAAATTAGCATAATTTATCGTAACAAATTAAATAATACAACAATGCACTTTAAGTAATGTGAAATGTCCACAATTTATTACGTTAATTTGTTAAAAATTAAAAATTTTGCTTTTATTTTGAAGTTATCTCATTCGGGGCTATTCCCAATCTCGCAATAAACCATTTTAAAATAAACACAAATATGCAAATAACACAAAATATTATTTATCCACGGTATTGCACGTTAGTTCCTTAATTTAATAACAATCATTTTTAATTTATGGTTCCCTCCAATCCGACTTTGACCCTTCATTTTGCTGTCGTAAAGCGGTGTTTGCGCAACCGATAACATCGCCAATAGAGTGCGACTATGAGTTTACAGGCAAATGCGAAGGGGCGTTTATGTGAACAGTAAACCGTAGTTGCAACTAACCGCAGCATTTAAATTGACATTTTCCAACTGTCAAATGATTTCAATAAACCTTGATTAATAAAGATAAATTAAACGTAATTAACTGATGTGTGATTGGTTATGCAAATAACACAGTGTAAATGAAATGAAAGGTACAATAGTTTTTCACCACAAATAAAATACCATTTTACAAATTAAATTCAACGTGTGTTGATAAAAAATTAACAAAAAAAATGTCATAAGCCCTCTTGTAAATTTTGTATTAACTATGATTGCCCTTCTCCCTAGTTTTTCTGATAATTAAGAAACACATTTAATTAATACAATTTTCCATTAATACGCATTAATAACGCAAGAATAAATGTTTATCATTTCTGTCGATATCAGCGTATTTTCGAAAGGTTGGGGGATTGGGTGAGAATGCATACGTAGGAAATGTGTTCTGCCAATTTAAGTGTCGGTATGAAAAAATGAAAATTTGATTTAATTGGGCTATTTCCGCACTTCAGAAAAAATAGTCAATACTCTACTAAAATTTAATTACAATTTCATGCAAACTGCAATTAAGCATTTCTTCAATGAATTGATTTGTAAAATGTGTGAAATAACAATTCAATTGCGTTTAAAGTAATGAAATTGATTGGATTTTATTAAATTGGTGTTTTGCAGTGATTATTCATATTGAATTTCTACTTGTTTCTCATCGTGTTACCATGGAAATGGGAACAGATCTTCCACACAGTCGGCTCTTGTCTACTACTTTAGCTTAGCAGTGATATTGTTACCCAAGTTAAAATAAAAATATAATTGGCTAGACAGGGGCCATCAAATCTAAATACTTGGTGGTATTAAGATAAAAGGATTGCCTCGCAGATTTAAAAGATGTCAGTACTGCTTTGAGTGAGAGAACGTCTAATATGAGTTTTAGGACATAGCGATATTACAGAAGTTTTAGCGCCGCTAAACTGATCAGACAAGCACTTACAGAAGTGATAGCGGAATACTTATCATTGTCATTATGAATTTGTTTTGGTCGAACAAAGGCATCAGTCTGACGTCTACTAATGGGAGACATATCTAACACCGTGGTTTATATAACCGGCCACTGGTTATTTAAGCTTTCAGAAGCTCGCTCGAAGATTAAAAAAATACGACGCTTTAGCAAACCTCGACACCGTGTGAAATAGTGGTATCAGAATGGTCCGTTAAGTTAGTCAATTGGACTAACTGCCACAGTTATCTAACCCAACTCGAACTTAGGGCAGTATTCGCCTTAAATTTTTAATCGTACATCGTTGCTGGTTATAAATCATTACACGCACCCTATGTCTTCTTGATTGGAGACTGAAAAATGATCGTCATTGGCAATTCGCGGATAGTGTCCATTTACTAGTCGTTTATTAGTCGATCATCAGCTATCATCAAACAGTTGATGTTAACAATTTAATATTGAAACGGCGCTAAAAATTGACTATTACCCATCATCCATGTTTAGAACGTATAACCACTGCATTTCGTCGAATACTTTGTGTTTAAAATTCTGGGGATATTGAAAACAATACGCATTTGATAATAAGTCATAATTATTTGGATTCGTATTGCTGTTCCGTAAGTTTGTGAAGGGTTTGATCTTTGTCTCTCTGTCCAAAACCAGAAGTTATACTTTTTAGCAACATTTCTTGTCTAAAAATTTAAATAAATTTCCATTCATATATCGATTTTTTGTGGTCGTCAGTATTTATTTGTTTATTTATTTTTCGTTTTAATTATTTCTGTACTCGATATTGTTGTCAGTTTAATTGGCATTTAATTTGCCTTATTTTGCACACACAGATTACAAACTTACCCATTTTTAATGTCGACGGAGGCTAATTTTAATTAATTTTATTGGATTTTGCAATTTTTACAATCGTATTTACTTTTTGTGTTTTGGCTTTAATTTTAATTAAAATAATTATTTTAGTAGGATTTGTATTTTGACAATTTTTTAAGCACAGGAGCAGAGCGGAGTATATATATATTATTTATTTGGTATTAATATGTGGTAACATAATTTTTGAATGTATGTACCTTTGTACGCTTATTCACACCAGTTAAAGATATTGTAAATAAATAACTTAATTGTTTACGAGTAGTACCACATCCATTTAACTTTCAATTTTATTCATAAAGTGCGAGGTTTAGAATTTCGAAATATTTACTTTTGTTCAATTTCATATACTCTACAGCAAACAAAATTACTTAAAGTGGTTTATTAAAATTTCAATCGCTGCATTTCACAAAACAAAACATATTTCTTTGCTTTTGAAAATTCCACGGGGACTTGATTTTTCTTGACATTTTTACTTCATAACTGCGGTATTCTGCTGCAAACTGAAATATGGAACCACATTGTCCTCCATGACTTCATATAACGTCCAGTTATCAGTTTGTGTCTCATTATTCATACTCTGTTGAGTACTGGCACTAAGTCGAAGAAATAACTGCAGTAGTCGAAGTGGTACCATGAAAGTGGAATGCTATTAATTGAAGAGCATGAATTGTCATTCATGTTAAATATGATATGATATGATATGATATGATAATAAATTAACTAATATCTACCTATTTCGGTCAACTTTTTCTTATAATAGTTCTATTATTTTTAATCTATTTATTATGAATAAAAACTTTTTAAACGGTTGTCTGCGGCATTGCTAAAAATACCATATTTGATGGCGCAAATGTATATAAAGCGCTCTTCAGCAGCTATTGGTAAATTAGCATTATTATTTTTTTTAATTTTAATTTTCAGTTTGTTTTTTCCTTGAAATTTTAATTACAAGAAATTTTATATCCTCCGCTATACCACCCTAGCTAGCCAGTTTTTTGGCTAGGTATTCCGCCAGTACGTAAAGCGCATTCGAGAGATTTTAGAGTATTTTATTCAAAGTGACAGTATTTGCATTTGCGTTTTCATGCTTCTTTTATATATTGTGTTGCCTTATTTGGTCTTATTTACATATCGTTAAAACTGTAAAAATATTAAAACAAGGTAAATGTAAAGTCATTTGGCAGTAATGAAAATTAAAATATAAACCGCACAAGCCACCCGTAACTCCTATGATTTAGCTTGTGTCCTAAAAGCTTGAGCGTTTAAAAAATGGGGGAGACTTGAGTCTTCTCTTAAAGTGCCCATAAATTATTCATACAATCGATCTTCTTTCTTCATCATTGTTTAAAAAGCATAGGCAGTAGGCACGAAGAAAGTTTGGAAAACTGAAATAAATGTGGGCATTCGTGTATCGTTTAAAAAAACACTAAATATTTAAGAATAATTAATCATTCGATCGAAGGTTTCACATTATTTTTGATACTTTTTAAGCTGGAAAAAATCTTCAAAAGCGAAAATCACAAAGTTCTTCGTATGTAGTATGCTCCAATGTATTGAAGAACGTAACTGAATACAGTTAGTCTTAAAAACTAAAAAAATTGTGACATAAATCAATTACTTAAAGAAATTATAATTCAATTATTCCAACAAGTATCAACTATGTTGAAATAATGCAATCCAAGATGCATTAAAAAAAAATTGTGACATAAATTAATTACTTAAAGAAATTATAATACAATTATTCCAACAAGTATCAACTATGTTGAAATAATGCAATCCAAGATGCATTATTTCAGAACCCAGTAACATATAAGAAGTCAGTATTAAATGTTACCGAAATCGTAAAAGAAGACATTGTCTTACTGGTTCAGCTCCATGTCTTCATAATTCTTAGACTACCTTTCGGAGAGTATTAGAACAATCATCTTAATCGATTGCAGTCCCGCAAGCTCTCTAAACATAGGGCTAAAAATAATTGTAATAAGGTTGGAACTAAATTTTTGACTCATTAGTGAGGTTATTTTTTTTTTTTTGGACTTAATGACTTAATAATAAGCTTATGACGTTATTTTTTATACAAAATTATGTATTCTAGATTTGGCCAATCAAATTGATCAATATATTAAGCTTCTTTGACCTTCTCAAAGTAAACGTTTACTTACTTTTTCATTGGATTGCAGTTTTTAATTATTAAATGCTCTTTGATCATATTTATCTTGGGATCTTTATTTGGAAAATATGACTTCACGTCAATAGTATTATATTATCGATACATCTTGACACATATGTCCTATGTAAAAAAGAAGTATAAGTAATAAGCCAATAAAAATACAAATTTAGTACCTAATGACACGGTGCTGTTATATTATTTTAGATCGTTAACTCCTATTAAAAAATAATTAAAAAGAAATGTTTAATATTAGGCTCGAACTTTGCCAAATACTCAAAACAGCTTTCAACCAAAAATTATATTTTTAATTTAAATTAAAATAGTTTTTGATTTATTTTATTATATTATTTTTATAAATTTTTTTGTATTTGTTTTTTTTTCAGACAAACTTGCTACCTGTTTTGTATGCAAAGCTGAGGCATGTCCACGTACACGACCATTGAAAAAAGGTCGTGGGCAACAGTATGGAATTGCAGACGATTCAATTGTAGTAGGCGCTCGTGTCTGTAATTCGTGTCAATGTAAGTCAGTGCGTAATCGGTATCCCAATTGTCCAATTCCAACCTGCCCAAACCCAAAGGATCGGGCGAAACGATTACATAACATTCCGGCACGTTTATTTGAACTGACTAACGATATTCGTGAGCCGATTATACATGAATTTCAGATACCTGTACAAGCTTCACGATGTTGTTCGGCATGTTTGATGCGGATTCGTCGCAAGCTTGACCCGCATATAAATTTAACTGATGAAGAACGTCGCACCACCGACGGAGATGAGTCTGATGTTAGTACATCTTCGTGTGATGAACGTGAAGCAGGGGGTAGTGATACAGCTTCAGTTGATAGTCCGGAAAATCCACAAAGACATAACTCACTAACGAAGGACTTAAAAAAGCCTTTGACACCAATAAATGCAAATAGTGTAAAAACAAATGCAGCTGATACAACAACAGTTACAATAACAGTCTCAAAATCTGATGAACGATTGTTACCTCCACTTGGACATGCACCACGCAAACAAAAAACGTCTGAGGAATATGATTCGTCTGCAACCGAAACTGCGGATGAGGAGAATGAAAATTCTCCAGCTAATCGACAAAGTCCAAAAGTAACTCTCAATAACAGTGGCAGCATTGGTGGCAGTGGCAGTACAGTAGTAACACCAGGACTTCCACCTCCACCATTAAATGCACAATCAAATGGTCCTCAGCCTTTACCTCCATCTTCTCAGCAAATGCCGTTACCAGGTCGAGAATCAGCACTGAACGTTCAAGATTTCCTCTATACAATGATAGAGCATTCACTTAAAGCCAAGGCACAACCTCCTTCAAAATTACCAGCACAGCAGCACATAAGTCCACATTTAAGTAAATCTGGAGTAGAGCAATCAAGCCGTCGTACTGACATTGGTAATAGCGGTAACAATAGTAATAACTCTAACAATGATGTAACAATTGTTAGAGAATATCGCAATGATGGCTCTATTGTGAAACAACAAGCACATGGTCATTCAATGTCCCAGAATATACAAAACCTAAGTTCAAGGCAGCAGAATTCTTCTGTTAATTTGAGTGGGTCATCTCAACAAGCAGCACAACTTCCGCTTGACAATTTAGCTACATTGTCAGTAGTTAATTCACATATACCTGGACAACATTTGCCGCCCCACAATATGATACCTCAGCACGATGTAAAAGCTACAATCACACCAGTAGTTAAAACAGGCAAAAATTCTACACCGCCACATCCTTCTGATACAATAATTTATGGTGGATCAACTTCAGTTCAACAGCATCGCAATAATGAACCTGAACCTCAAACGTTAGATTTATCTATTAAAAAGCCTTCGCGTGATGGTCCTTCACCACATTCATCATCTTCAATATCATCTGGTCTGCCTGAAAGTCTATCAAGACATCAACCTCCACTTAGTACTGTAAAGCATGTTAGTAATGCGCCTGCAATATACCGCGCACCTGAACCAACGCCTTTATTGGCACCTAATCCTACGTACTTATCGTATCACCCACATCCTGCAACAGTAGGCAAAGCACCTCCAGGGGCATTTTTAGTATCACAAGTACCTATTCCTATTTCTATTACACAGGGACGATCTCAAAATAGTGGTGTACAACAACCGCAGCCACCTCACGCTCAGCAAAACCCGCAAAATAGCTCTGCGCACATGCAACTTCCATCAAGTGCAACAATCGGTAGCAAATGTGCATCAAAAATGGCACCGAAATTAAGTCCTCAGCTTATACATCCTACACAACATATTCCGCCTCCTTCAACGCAACAAATTCTAGTTGGAGGACCGAAAGGCTCTATTACGCATGGAACACCAATTAATAACTCACAACAAATAATTGTGCATACGTCTTCAAATGCACTTAGTCCTAAATTTGATGGTATACTTCGTCAAACACCGCCTTCAACTACCGATAGCAAGCTGGGATCAATAACTCAAGGTACTCCTATACATTTACCTGGACATCATTTAGAAAGCAAACGTGGTTATGAATATTACAAACCAACGCAACGTCAAAGTCCGGCACAACAATCGGGTCCCCTACCTCCACCGCAACAATCCTCACCGCAGGCTCCACCATCTCAAAATTATGGTGTAAACTCGCCTTATGTACGTTCTCCTTACGGTGTAGAACAGTCACCTGTTTTAAGCACTCGCCAGATTGTTATGCATGATTATATAACATCACAACAGATGCAAGGTCAACAAAGAAATGTGTCTCGTGGCAGTGCAGGTGGAGGCGCAGGTTCTGATAAAGAATCTCCTTCGCCACGAAATAGCGTAAATAGTATTACAAGTGGACTTGTATATTATGACAAAGATCGTGGCCGGACAGAGTATTCAAGTCGAGCTTCGCCTGCTGATCATATAAATAGGTATGGAATATACTTAAAATAAATAAAACTATATATAAATAATTATGTTATTTCAGCACTCCTAGTCCGCATCGAACTCCTCCTCCACAGCGTCAAGGAGTAATTCAAAGGCATAACACTGGCTCTAAGCCTCCATCACCTGCTGCCTCGCAGCAAAGGAGTATGCATGTGATGAGTCATAATTATCCGCCAGGCAAGTTGTATATGTGAAAAAAGAAAACAATTTTTTTATTTTGTTTCATTTTTTAGCTGGTCATGAAGCATTTTCATCGTTTGTTGATGTCGCTGTTCAGCAACCGCAACTACCCGTCCCGTCTCAAAAAGACGAAAAGTCAACGCGTCATGAACAGCAAACACATCCTCCTCATCAACATCCTTCTTCCCAACCACCATCACGCCATGAAATTCGTTATCAAATGAATCGTGATCATATGGCAATGCAAATACAACACGCTGCAGCAGTTGCACAGCAATATCATCACCATGTAGCTGCAAATGCTGCTGTTGATTTGCAGCGTCGTATGGATCAAGCGAAGCGCGATCAACGTATGCACGGAATAGAGCGTGATATGCAGAAACGACAAGAGCGAGACATGAACCGTTTACATCAAGAACGAATGCAAGCTGAACGTGAACGCATTGATCGCGAACGAGAACGAGATCGGGAACGCGTAAGAGAACGAAGAGAACAACAACGTGTAGCAGATGAACAAACTCGAGAAGATAGAAGAATGGAACGTATTTATGCCGGAAACACCGCAGCAGCTGCAGTTGGGCCACCTCACTACTTGCGTGTACCCCCCGACACCGGACCGCCTCGAGCCATTCCAGATCATGAAAGAGATCCGTAAGTATAAAAAGAAATTGATATTAAAATATTAAACTGGAATTGATCTATTTATATTTTGAATTAGTTATCACAGAATTCATCCTGGTCAACCATCTGATGGAACATTATCTGCGCAAGTTCTAATAGATGCAATTATAAAGCATCAAATTAGCCAAGGAAGCTCTGAACCAAATCCCACAAACATTAACCGCGATATGGCGCGTTCATCAATTGTAATTATAATTTTATTTAAGTAAAATACTTTAAATTTCACGTTCTATTTCTTTCAGTATAACTCACGTGATATTCCACTAACGCGTCAACATGCTCCAACAGCTGCTGCATTAGCTGCCGTCGAAAATAATGGAAAATCAAATTCACCAAATATAATAAATATAGATCTTGATAATGATCGTATGGGAAGTGCACAATATGATCCACCTACCAGTAATTCCCGCGGCCAAGTTCATAACTCTCGTGGTCCACCATCTCAACAAGGTCCACCACCACCTACTTCACAGTCTCATTCAACTCAAAGTCAACAATCTTCCATTATGACTAAAGGCATAACACTTGCTGAGTTAACAGATTCGATTATTACTAATGATTTTGGCCCAAATCCAATCAGACAAACTATGAGACCTACAGCTAATTTTATACCTTATATGCAAGATCCTCAAACTATGGTAGCACCTGATCGTTGGAAATATCTTCTTATACAACAAAAAGAAGCAGAAGCAGCAGCTGAACGGGGTAAGAATTCCACGCAAAATGCTAATAACAGTGGTAATTTAGCCGCTAACAATGGGAGTTCTGGGAGTCGTTCAAATACACCAGGAGATGATCGGAATACAATACCGAGTCCTCGTAAATATGTTCATGAAATAATGCCGCATCAAACAGGTGGGGTCGTACAACATGAAGCAGCATCTCATTATTATCATCCACTTGGCCCACCACCGACTAGTGTGCAATCAATTGGCGTACATTCACGGTCTAGTAGTGGAAACTCGAACTTGTCATCAGGTGGACATGATCAAAGAATGTCAGGTGGAAACACTGGATCTATTTCAGCTAATGTAACTTCTGTACAGAATCATCATTTTGATACAATGAAATATGTCCAGAACAGGATTGTTGAAGTAATGCGCACTGAAGATGATCATCGCGTAGAGGAAATACATCACCAGCACAACGATCATCGAGGTGGTAATAAAAATTTACATGAGACTGCTGTAAATATAAGTGGATCAAGAAAAACACCAAATCAGTATGACGATCGGGATGGTAGACGATCGGGTTCTTCGATTGCTTCAAATAATGACTCTCAACATGCGCCAAGCACAGGACTTGGTCCATATCAACAGCAAGTACCAGTCACAACATTCGCACCAACGACATATGCCTATCCATACAGTGCTCTTAATGTACCCAGCTCACCCGTCGGTATGCAACCTCCTCAACAAATGGCGGTGCCTCATCAACCCGCTTCTCATATAACTAAGCAACAAGTGCATACACATTCAGCGGCAGAAAGTGCTGGACCTGGAATTAATAATGCACAAACATCTAGCTCATCTTCAACAACGGAACCCAAACCTCTGTTATCGGCCCAATATGAAGCATTAAGTGACGAAGATTAGTTGTGACTACAAGCGTCTGGTTTAAAAATACCACAGCAGCAGACGCAATGGAAGTATGACACTGAACACGTACAACTACAATGCCAACTATATGAAAATCAACAATACAGCTATATTAGTTACAACAACGCAAATACAAGAAGCCATTAAATGTAAAACGTTTTAAAGTAATTAACATTCAACGAAGGTAAATCTTTATATTTACTTGGTAGGCATAACGTTAGCAAATAAGATACCGATTCGTACTTGTCTTGAAATAAATCAATTTATAATAATTAATTCAATTACGGAAGTATACAAAGAACAAAATGAAATTATTAAAAAAAATAAGCTTAAAGCAATAATAATAATAATAACAATAACAACAACAACAATAACAACCACAACCATAAACGCAAAACATGGACTTAATTACATTGTGAAATAATACACAACACGCCTGACCGCATATAAGACAGGAACGCGAATACGCGAATGCGTTTAAATATACATACGTACATATTTACATACATAATACCCTCACCTTTAAGTATTGAAGTTTAGATATAAAATAACTAAAAAATTCATGCATATTTATACTTAAATATTTATTGGAACATAAATATTTATTAACAAATTGTATTAATTAAATTATAATATACAAATAAAACACAGTTGTAAATTGAAATATATTACAGAGTACATTAAAATTACGGTTCCAGTTACACTAAAATTAGTATTGCAAATTTACAGCTATTGACTTTTAATTGACTATTGAGACACGTGATGTCATCATTACAGAGGACGTGAACACCTATACCTACACCTACGCCTACACATACTATACATATTTATATATATATATATATATATAGCCTTTCAACATTATAATTGCAAATACAAGTACATACATATACAAACCTAATTGTTATCTTATCACATATTTATTTTGTCCTTATGAAGATATATGTTAAACAATTAGCGATACACTATGTTGCATTATATATTCATTTCAATTTCCAATTTAACATGAAAGAAACTGTAAAAATAAATTAATATGCAATAAAAAATTATTTGACAAAAAATAAAAATGGAAACTGACAATGAGTTTCTAAGACTTGGAAATGAAAGTTGAATTATTTTTGAATGTAACAATACCTTTTCTGATATTCTTAATTCATGTAATTTATGTAAATTATATAAACATTTTCTATTTATTTAAATATTTAAGTTTTGTCATATATGGAAAGATATTTACATACATAAAATATTTGATATTTGTAATTATTTTTCATTCTCCTAAAATAATTTTGTACAAATTAGGACTCTATATTTTGCATTATTCGAGTTCGATTATTCGAGTTCGATTATTCTAGTAATCTACTGATACATGTGAACATTAAAAAACTTGCATAAACAAAAATTTAAAATTCAAAATTCGAACTTCAAACTTCAAACTTAATTAAAATAATATTATACATAATTTAAAGCTAAATATTTTTTTCATAAAAAATCTTCAAACTCAAACACGAGTCAAAACTGAAAAAATGGGCTGTTTTGTCTTTTTTACAACAATAAAATTAAATATAAGTTCTATATTTAATAAAATAAAATATGTAATTATAATATATACGAACATTTATAGAATTCGATTTAATATTTTATTTAAAATTAATTATCAAATAAAAAATTATCAATAAAAAACAAAATCTTGATAATTTCCAATTTTAATTTATTTTTAATATTTCCAATACAGAACAATACACACATACAACAATAAAACGCTAAGAAGACTTATAAGAGAAACTGTATAATATTTAAATGAAAACAGTAATAGTAAACAATATATAAACGCTTAAGTTTTGGTATATATATATATATGCATATATATATGCATATGTATATATATATATTAAAAATAAAATTAACATAAATAAAGTAAGTTAATAAAATAACATTAATCTACACAATTCTTTGCATAACATGAAATACGTAAAAGGACTCATGATGTAAAAATTTTAAAATGTTTTATGCAAACATTTATATATTATATATTAGAATTATGTTTTAATACAAAACTAAAATAAACAAATACAAATATTTATATATGTGAAATATAAAAAATTTATCTTTAGTTCTAATTCGCCTTAAGTTATATGCTTAAAATTGAAGAACATTTGAATATAGAACCCAGTATATATGCACTTGCACGCATATTATTACATATATGTGCGCTGATAAACAAGCATATATATTATATATTAAACATTAAAAAACTAAGTGTAAAAATTAGTTATTTAGTTTATAAATTATATTTTAAAAAAAATTAAAAAATAAATATAATATTGTAAAAATTTTGAATTGTCATAATTTCAATTTTTTATATTTTTGTATTAATTATGTTATAATAAATTTATTATAAATGTTATTTATTAATTTACTTATACATATTATTTTTAAAATTAATTTAATTTTATTCTGTGCTAAAGTTAATTATATTAAGTAATATAGTTTAAATATAAATTATTACATATTTTTTTTTCTAATGCTTTGATTTAATTATAATTTCAATTTAGACTTAATAATAGTTTTAATTAGTTCTTAACAAATTTTGTTTAGTTAGGAAGAGTGAAATGTAATAATTTAAAATTTCCTATTCAATTTAAGTAAAATAGTTTTATTTCAGAAAACGTTTTAATAAAACTTGTAATTATAAAATTGAAATTTTTGGTTTATATTTTTGTATTTCCAATGGTGGATCATAAAATTTAAAAAATATTTTTCTTAATTTATATTGTTTTTTAAATTTTTTTAACTGTTAAAATGAAAACATTTTTTTACTCCATTTTTCTACTTACTGACTTTACAAATACTATATTTGCATATAAATTATAATTGTGTATTTATTAATTAATTACTATATAAAATAAAAAAAAAACAAATTACCCTTATTATTATAATAAAAATTAAAATAAAATCGAAGTGAAAAGAAATTATTAGAAAAATAAATTAACAAATTATTATAAAAAGAAATACTTGACATTTTATTTTGTTATTTAATAAATGCTGAACGGCGTAGAACCGTTCCATTCAAGAATGGAAGATATTTTAGAAAAACTGTGTTTGATAGACAAGATGGTGACTTAAATGCGATTGATATTTATGACCCAATGAAAACCCTATTGATCTTCGGCTTCGACCTATTGAACTAGCTAGGTTTCTTAACTTTGGCTCAGGCTAGCTTCAATTGAAACTACATCCGTTATTTAAAATAATACTTCCTATTCTCACTCTACCAAATCATTTCTCACATATTTGTATTCCTCACGTATTCCTTTTATGTTTCGTGCTATAAAAACAACACATTTTTATATAACATTTAAAATAGATTAGCTCTTACCCATTATCTCTTCTAGGAGAGGCTTTATAACTACTAAGTCACTTATCAGAAGGAAAGCAGTACACAAAACTGCTACTTAAATATGCCAAATAGTAATTTCTAGTGAAATTACGTTTAGGACTTCCAAATTAACACACCTCGACCTAGATTAGTTTGTTATAAAGGTTAGTGAAGATCAGATTCTATATTTTTATTTCATGCAATTGTTTTATGAAAGATCCACGATGGAATATGTTTCAATCTAGACTATGGGTTTTGTCATCTAAAAGAGGAGGTTAGTTATCTTCCGTTTATTAGAGATAAATTGTGTGAAGACAGAGTTCATCGCACTAATGGAATTAGTTTTGATTGCTAACATTTATTAGTACTCTTCGTTACACTGGCATTCAATACTTATTATTGAGGTTTTGAATAAAAGTCACAGTGCGTTCTGTTATAGAAAATTGCACATAAGCTTACTGATAAAACGAATCCAAAAGTCTTTAAATTTGCTTTAAAGAAAACTCTGAAATATGCATCATTTTAAAGTGACAGAAATCGCTTTTTTGAATAATTACTCTAAAAATTCCCTTTATTTTATACAATTGAAATTAATATTGTTTTTTAATATTACATTAAAAACCGTTTTATTTTCATATTTTGATTTTGTGATACCAGTTGTCTAATTAAAAAATGTTTTACATTTTTTCGGCATATGATTTAACCCTGGACGTATAATCATAATTCTACTAACGTTAAGAATAATCATACGTAAAAATGACGTACAATTTTCAGAGTTTATATTTTGCCGTTATATTAATTTAAATGTGTGCAAGTTTTTTACAAGTTTTTAAAGAAGTATTTATTTATTCAAATTAAAACAAAACAGTAATACTTTCAAACACATTTTTTAAATAAACACAATAAATATAATATGCCAATGATTTTCACTTATAAAGGAATTGCATTTTTCAACATTATGTATTAAGAGTAAATTTTCAATATTTCTTAATATTTTTTTTTTATTTTTACTTAGAATAAATCAAAAAATAATAATAGAAACAAAAAAGTAAATGAAATTTATATATACTTATAAAATAAACAAATTAAAGTTAGCTTATACAAATAGCAAGTCATATTGAGATCGTCATAAATGTTACGAAAATAATTAAAATTATTAGGAACTTTGGTTCAAATCAGCTAATTTTAGTTATATAATAATAATTAATCCTATGCAGAAATACACTTAAAGCATGTATCACGATTGTGCTCTCTACAAATCGGCTTTTTACAAGAACTACATCTAATGTTTGTCATTCTTTTTTTCTTCTATGAACAGAATGCACAATATGTTCGACTAGAACTAGATTTTCCACCTTTCTGATCATTTTCTTCATCTTTTTGTAATATTTCAACAATATTAAATCTCTTTGATTCCATTTCTATTAAAACTTTACTGAAATTTGAAAGAAATAAAAGTTTTTCAAAATACTTTATTAGCCATAAAAGTTACACAAAGTATAATCATACGTAAAAATGACGTACAACGACTCAATATTTAACTTATGTCATGACTTACCGACACTTATCATATACCTTACGCAAGAGTTAGATCCCGACTGAACATATCAAGAGCGCGAGACCAATATATGAACACAAAAATGAAATAACTGTAAAAAACGAAAACGTGTACGTCAAATTTACGTACATTATGCGTCCAGGGTTAATAACGCAAAATGTGAATTCTTAGACAAATATCTAAGTTCACTTACCAAAAATTTTAATTGACTCAGCCTTTACTTCTGTGATTTAAGCAAGTTTCAATAAACTTAAGACACTTTAGATATAAATATTTACAGGGCAGTTCCGGGAAAAGATCGTTAAAAGTCTTGAGTAATATTTTATAAAAAAGACTGTAAAATCGTTTGTAAGATTTAAGCTATTCCGGCACAAAAGTCTTCTAAAAAAAGTTTTATCATTTTCAATTCGTGGTAGAAAGCTGTTTTGTTCTATTTTATTCGTGGTGAAATCAAAAACATCTGCCAATCGATGTCGATTATTAATATTATTATTTATACATAAATAATTATTTACTGAATTTAGCTCATGTCATGAAAAAAATAATAGCAGGAATTGCTGCACTAACAACAGCATTAACAAAAAAAGTTAATTAGTTTCAAAATTATAGCTTAAATATATAGAAATAAATAAATATATGAATTAATATATAAGAAAGATATGTATAAAATTTATATACTATATTATACATATATAAATATATAAAATATATATTTTCAAATTTTTTAAAGACAGTATAGTACATTAATACATTTACGTTTACGTCGTATTAATAATAAAGTTATAAATAATTGTTCAGTTATTACAAATTTTAATTAAATAATTCATTTTTTTATTCTGATTTTTATTTTTTTTTATTATATATAAAAAAAGTTTTTGTAGCAGGTTTTTCACTGGTCTTGTAAAAGACCGTAAACAGCTTTCAGTTTTGCAGAAGACAAACGCCAGAATATGTTAGTGTTACATCAGCTGATTCTTATTATGTTATTAGCCTTATGAAACAACAACACTGCTGGCTTATATAGTTCAACCTTTTTGAAATCGCTTAACTAATAATCAGCTCAAATCGCATGGTTGTCAAAACTAAAAATTCGTCTATTGTGAACGACTTTTGGAAGTACCTACGAAAGTACCAGTTAACTGTTAACCAAAGAATTTCTTACAAAGAACGGAAACTCCGTTCACTTCGAGCGAAACGAAAAGAAATTGTTTCTGAAACTTTATTTTTTGGAACATTTTGGCACAAGTATTCAATACATGTGACTTTACCACGATAATATCAAATTACATATCTTTTGGGGTTCTTACTACTTCATAATCATATATTTACCTTTTGATAATATAAAATACTTATGCGTTCCTTATTTGGTTAATAACATCACATACGTAAACAAAATGTATATTGTAACAAATAATTTATGATAAATAAATGTATAAGTTAATATATAAACATATAAATCAGTCAATTCAAATCAGTTTAGTTTGGTTAATCATGTTATATGTATTCAGTAAAAAAGTGCTGCGCCGAACCATTCGTTTTTGCGGTCATTCGTTGCATTCTCAAATGTGTATCATATTTACAAGTGATTTCTAAAGAGAATACGAATGAATGAGAGGAAACGGTCCGATGGAATGGATTTAGTTAGTCACCCGTCTTACTGGCTCTCTTTTGGGCTCTATTTGTGAATAATTTCTTTAAATCACAGCATTTTAAAACCCTTTTATTTAAAAGCTTGACTGCAAAAACAAGAGCGAAAACCGAAATCAAGTAAAGCCATGAGTTTCATATGCAACCACACAAACTTCTGGTAATTATATAGTATTATGGGCAATAAAATTCACCCATTTTTATGTCTTACGATATTGAATGATTTCACATTTGTTCGAGACAATTTATTAATGGAGAATTCAACACACACATTATATTACAAAGGGCATCATTGTTTATTAAATTAATAAATGTTTATTAATTATGGGTATTTAAGGTCAGGGTTCGTATTTGCTTAGTCATGAGGAGCTCAGGATCATGAGCATTAGCCAATTATTACGTGAGCCCAAAGTTGACTGATGAGCGTGAGCCCAAAATTGGCTCATATTGAAGAGCTGATCACCAGCGTGAGCCTTCAATTTACTCATATTGAAGAGCTGCTCGTGAGGTCTCACGAGTTCAAATGCTCAATAAAAAGCGATTTATTTTTGATTAGTTTATTTGCTTTATTTATTTTTATATACGTTACTTGATATATGAAAATATATAATTTGAAATTAACTTAGCTTATTACATTTAAAATAAAAAAGTATAATGAAACAATAATACATTGTTTTTCGCATTGTAAGAAAATTGTTTCATTATATTCACGTAAAACTTTGAAATATATATATTTTTATTTTCAAATTTTCCGAAACGCAATGTAATACAATTTGAAACTCTTAAATTAATATCAAAATACTAATTAAGTAAACGCACAAAATTCAAAATTCAATTTGGCACGTGCCAAATTGTGCAATGAAAACAACAACAATGCCATATATTTTTCATTTTCTAGCATGCAGCACCTTCTTCCAAGCAGCATATGGGGCCTCATAAGTCTCAGCTCGTACTCTTGCTCACGAGTGTGACCCCATTTATAACTTAATGGCGGCTTTTGGTCACAGGCGTGAGCTCTGCAACTGGGCTCGTTTGTGAGCGTGATCCATCGTATGAAAAGGCTTCTTGCCGGGTAAAGAGCTGAGAGCAGAATGAGGCGAAAAGAGCTGCTCATGAGTACGCAAGTACGAACTCTACTAAGGCACAATAATGTGTTTCTTTGATATCAAAGTCCGATCATTAAACACGCATTCAATTACATTAGAAATACTTAGATGATGATGCATCCGAGTATCATTGATCCCAACATAAAATATGTTTACGACGTCCTTTACATTTTAGAAGCGTGGATCCTATTGGATAATTAAACAGACACTAAAATTGAAAATAGAACAATAATTCTGATTGGTTAATCCAATCTGATTATAAGCTCAGTTTACCATTAAACTTGGTCTTCTTCTCAACTTAGTCAATATCAACTTCAGTTTTCTTTTTTAATTAACTTTCAACTATACGTCTTCTTCTAAGCGTTAACGGTCTTTTTTCATATTTATCTTTTTTCTGTTAAGGCGGGTTCTCTGCTTTCAATTTTCAAGTGGTAGAGTCCTGTCTACTTAACTTCTCCTGTTAACCTCTTCTTTTCCTTCTTCCTCTAAATTTTGTAATAATAAAATTGTGGCTCTTAAATAATATTTACATATTTAATTGTGTTTCTAAGTAAAATATATTTAAATATAAAACTATGTTTTTAACAAATTAATTTGTGTTCTTAAATAAAAATTGTCACTTTATTTATGAAATAAGAAAATATTATTTTTTAGAAACATATTTTTACAAGATAAGAATAAAACTCATAATCTGCTGTGTGAACATTCTCTTAGCGAAGAGAAAATGTATATGTATGTTATTATTATTATTATATTATACAGAGGCGAGGCGTCGAATGGTTCAGAGTGTTCACTGAACACCTTAACAAAGCTTCCTTTTCAGATTTTTTTTTATAGGTAAATAATCTCGCTATTTTGCTACTTAACATTTTTTATAATAGCTTTTCCAAATATATTAACATAAACACAAAACGTATAATACAAACAAAACCACACATACATATGTTAGTTACACCCAACATTGCTTATAATTAATAAAAGAGAAAAAACATTCCTCTTGAAATATACTAAGGTGCAGAATAAAAACTGAACCGCGTTGCTTACAAAGCATGCAAATGAAATAACATTCACATTGGGACTATGTTCAATATTGAATACACAACACAAAACATACAAACAAATATATGTACGTAAAATAATCTTAACTCTTAAATTAATGCGTGCAAGCAGTTCAATAAAAAAAGTGCACTTCCAATGTTATGCAAAGTAAATACAAAAGAGAAAAGAAATAACTGAGCGAAAATCGCTTTACATTTGACGAGAGGATCATTCCACTAAACTGAACCAAAAGTTTATACAAAGCGTGCAAATACAATCAAAGTCACGGTTGCTGTTTTATATGGGCAAATGGTTCAGTATAAAAACTGAACCGGGCATTGTAAATACAAAGTAAAAGAGTAAATGAAATAAATGAGAGTTTCTTACTCTTATATAGAGGTTGGAAATAAATCAAAACAAAGTCATTATTGCAATTTTATACTAGAAAATGGTAAAAGTAAAGAAAGAGATTAAAGAAAAATAAGTGAAAAATAATATTTAGAAATGGATAAATGTGTGATTAAAGATTTGATTCAATGTCTTTTTTTAAACGATCTTCTGAAAAAAAGATTTTAATTCATAAAATGAATAAACCAACTCCAGATATGAAGAATTTGATACCTGTTGTAAAAATGTCGAAATCTATGGTAAGTCGTCGTTTTCCTACAGCTACAGCTTTATGGTAAATAAAAACCAGTGGATGACAGGCTGCGAACATTTAAATAAATTGTTTTATTGGTCTTGTACGGTATTTGCTTGTGGAAAGGACAAAACTTAGAAGTAGGGGGAATACGTTATAGTTGGAATTCTGTTTTGATTAAATTGTGAACACCCTGCCAAAAAGCCGACGCCTCGCTACTGATATATATATAAAAAAAACAGAAGAGCATAAAAGATTTGCCACAACGCACATATACATATATACTATGCCTTAATATAGGATTAGTGAATATTAAGCATCAAGCGTTGCTATAAGTTGCCTGGTAGCAAATTTATTAATAAGTTTTGAAATAGTATTGAAATTTAACTGTTGACAAGTCAACGAACTATATGATAGACTTGCATTTATTTCCTAACCGAAACCAATGCCAAGGCTGACCGGTTCGTTGACTTCTTCTTTCGTAACAATGCAGTGCAAAGCAATTTGCTTGGAACTGCATTTTGCGAAGTCAGCAAATGCACTCCACGTTGTTTTAGAACATTTCATATTTTTATTTAAAAAATAATTTAATTAATTTTTATTGATTTTGCATTTTATTTCAATTGTATTGATTTTGCATTTTATTTAAATTGTATTATTTGCAATTTATAATTAATTTATTTTAATTATTAATTTTGCATTATTGTTAATATGCGTATCGGCAATTTATCACTTATATTTAAGAGGTAAATTGCAGATACATTTTTCATTACAATAAAGGTTTCTAACTAGCAAACTGCTTGTTTAATTGTAAGGAATCAATCCAAAGTTCGCGCACTTGAATTGGAGTTTCTCCTCTTCAAGATCCATTGAGTCGACGTTTCGTCTGCACTCAATTCTATCATTAGCATCTAAGCTATTGAGACGTTTTCATTGGTGACCCCTAGTATAAAGGATTGATCGCGTAGTCAGTCGCGTTTTCGTGTTTAAAAATTCGCTAATAAAAAATAATAAGCCGTTTCGCTCAATAAACTCGTTTCGCTCTTGTTTTCTATACTTGGACAATGGATAACATCGAGAAAATCGTGCAAGCTCAAAAGACGATTGCAACTGAGATCGAAGTAATTATCAGAAATTACAAAAAGGACTCCAGCGATAGGAAGCAGACACCGGCATATTTTGAAAAACGACTTCAGGATCTCAAGAAGGCATGGCAACAATTCGAAATCAATGATAATACCCTCCAGAAAGAATGTTCGGAAGACAAGTCGCATGAATACTTCACTAAGAATTTCTATGAACAGGTATTGAAAATTTGGGAACAATACGAAGCCACTTTTAGTGAACAAATAACATTGTTGTCAAACGTAACCTCATTCGCCACTAATAAGAATGTAGAAGCACAAGTAATAGCTACGAAAAACAGCTCATGTGATTCCAATAAACTATCTCTAATGATGCGACGCCAACAAGAGTTTGGCAAAACTATAAAACGTCAACTAATTGACGCTAACATCACCACGGACATACCTTTAGCACGTAAGGTACTGTTGAAGGATTCTATTCTTCGCTTATGGGCCCATTTTGAGGAACTCCATTACAGCATTTGTGAATTAGAATCCAATCCAGCAACTATTGGATATGATGAAGAAGGGTTTATATCGTTAGAAAGAGAAGTCCAAAATATGTCCTTAAAGGTGGAAGAGTTGAAACTTGCTTCAACGTCTTCGCATACCTCAACATTAACATCTGCATCAATGCAGTTACCACGAGTAATAATACCAAGGTTCAGTGGGAACTACTTGGAATGGAGGCAATTTCGCGACTTGTTCAATGAAGTGGTAAATAAACAATCACTTGCGAATTGCCAAAAAATGTTTTATCTAAAATCGAATTTGGACGGAGAAGCAGCACGTCTAATTGCTCATTTAACAGTATCTGAGGATAATTTTAGTAGTGCCTGGAGTTTACTTTGCCAGCGCTACGATAATAAGCGGCTTCTTGTGAATGCATTTATTGCAAAACTTATTTCTCAACAAATTATAACATCTGAAAGCTCTGAAGCTATCAAACGACTCCATGATACAACTTCTGAGTGTATTCTTGGACTTAAAAATCTTGAAATCAACATCGAAAACTGGGATCCAATAATACTTTTCATTTTGACGAAGAAATTGGATCCAATAACACACAGCTTGTATGAACAGAACGTGAAGGATCCAAGAAGAATCCAACAGTTAAATGAATTTCTGGAATTTTTAGAACTTCGCTTCCAAGCATTAGAGGCAATTGGAGGCAAGAGCATTAACAAGGCGTGTTTAAATACTACAAATGGAATGTTAAAATGTTTAGCTTGCAAGGGAGATCATAAAACTTCCACTTGTAAAAATTACTTGAAAAACCCCCCGGAAATTCGCAGAAATATGATTCTCAGTGCCAAACGTTGTGTAAATTGCTTGCGCTCGGGCCATTTTTCAACAAAATGCCCATCTCAGGGTTGTCTGAAATGCAAAAGAAGGCATCATACAACTTTACATGAACTTTATGCTGCCAATGGCAAGTCTCAGGTCACTACTGACTCATCGCGAAATAACGATTCACACCAATTAGGTGGGCATGCAGCAGCTACGCTTACAACAAGTAGACCCGTAGAGTTGAAGAAATCTTATGGTTTACTAGCAACTGTAATAATGACGGTTCTGAATTCTCAGGGCGTGGAATGCAAGATGCGTGCATTACTGGATTCAGGCTCACAAGTGAACCTCATAACAGAACGAGCAGCACGAAAACTTGGGCTAACTCAATTATCAAGCTCGCTGAATCTTAGTGGCGTCGGTCAGAAAAACAAGTGCTCAAAAAAAAGAGTCTACGTAGTTATATCATCTAGTGTAACTAACTACAAAACTGAAATAGAAGCTCATATGTTGCCAACAATAGTTGCAAATCAGCCTGCAATTGAACTGGATACATCAAATTGGGCTATACCAGAAGGAGTTGTGTTGGCTGATGCCCAATTCAACAAACCAGGTCCAGTAGATATTCTTATTGGCGTTGAATTATACAACGACATGGTTCTGCCAAGGAGAATTTCGCTAGGAAACAATTATCCAATGTTACAAAAAACTGTGTTTGGGTGGATGGTCAGTGGTCGGATTTCTGGGTTTTCGTCTTCTGCATCGATTTGCGGTGTTCTTACAAATAATGTAGAACTCGACCTGCACAAATTTTGGGAACTAGAGGAGATACAGCAAGGTTCGTCGGATCAAACACTTGAAGAACAGCAATGTGAGGAACACTTTAATCGATCTGTGGCAAGATCAACTGATGGTAGATTCGTTGTGAAATTACCATTCAAAGGAGAAGTCACTTCTTTAGGCTATTCGCAAAGATTAGCACAGCAACGTTTTTTCGCTGTAGAAAGACGTCTCAACGGAGACCCTGAATTCAAAACAACATACAATAAATTTATGGAAGAGTACATCAACCTGGGACATATGAGTGTGATCAACCCAGATGATATAATCCATCCCTGTTATTTTTTGCCTCATCATGGAGTTCTTCGACCAGAGAGCTCCACCACGAAACTTCGAGTAGTGTTCGACGCCTCTGCACCAACTTCCACAAGCATATCTTTAAATGATGTGTTAGCTACTGGTCCAACTATCCAGGATGATTTATTCGCTATACTGACACGTTTTCGTTTATCTAAATTCGTTTTCACGGCCGATATCGAGAAGATGTATCGTCAAATTATGGTGGACCAAGATGACCGTCGATTCCAACTAATTTTATGGAGAAACAACGACAATGAGCCTCTTCGAACTTATCAACTTAATACCGTAACTTATGGGACATCGTCAGCACCGTATCTTGCCACAAAATGCTTGCAACGGTTGGCTGAAATTGAAGAAAGTAGGCACCCGACAGCTGCAGCTATCGTCAAAAGAGATTTTTACGTAGATGACGTCATGACAGGGTTCAACAGTATGTCTGAAGCATTACATGCACGAAACGAACTTATAAAACTATTGCACAAGGGTGGCTTTAAGCTTCGCAAATGGTGCGGCAATCATCCAAAATTAATGGAAGGGTTGCACCCATCCGACATAGCTGTACAACTAGACTTCAACACGATGGAATGCGGTCACATTAAGACATTGGGCCAAGTGTGGATCCCAACAACAGATGAGTTTAAGATACAGATCAACAAAAACGAACACGTCAAATATACTAAAAGAAGTATATCATCCGACATTTCTCGAATTTTCGATCCGCTTGGGCTCGTTAGTCCAGTCACAGTAGAAGCTAAATTGTTCTTGCAACACTTGTGGACGCTGAAACTTGATTGGGACGAAGAATTGTCAAACGAGCTAACCTGTCAATGGGTGCGTTACATGGAAAGCTTAAACTGTCTCAATAACATAAAACAGCCACGTCATCTTTTCGGAAACGAGATTCCAAAATCAACGCAAATACATGCTTTCGCCGATGCTTCAGAACGAGCTTACGGCGGAGTAATTTATCTACGTTCCATTACGCAGCACGGACAAGTGATTGTCCGCCTCCTTTGTGCTAAATCGAGATTAGCCCCAATCAAGAAATTAACAACCCCAAAGTTAGAACTATGCGCCGCTCTACTAACAGCACAATTATTAGCTAAGGTAAAAAATTGCATGCAGTTGACAGATACCACAACACATTTATGGACAGACTCGGAAATTGTATTGGCATGGATCAATTCATCGGCAGCCTCCTACTACGCATTCGTGGCAAATAGGGTGACAAAAATTCTCGAAATTTCCAGCAAGGGCCAATGGCGACATGTTAGATCCAAGGATAATCCTGCCGACATACTATCGCGCGGCATTGAAGCATCCAAACTAAGCAGCTGCCACTTATGGTTTTACGGTCCTATGTTCCTGCATGGTCACCAGTCACTATGGCCTGCTCCATTCAAAGCCAGATCAGAATGTAAAGTGGAACTTAAGAGATCAATACATGCAGTAACAATCGATCCCAACAAACCACATTTCTTACACAATATCGATCATAAGAATTCCTTTTCCAAATTGGAAAGAATAACTGCTTATGTTATTCGTTGCACACAAATTCTCCGGAAGGCATCATTGGAACAAAACGAATGTCACTTATCCAGTGTAGAATTGACACGTGCTCGTCAAGTGATCATTCGCATGATACAAGACGAGGGATTAGCAGAAGAAAAAAATTCACTTCGTAAGGGCTTAGAAGTCAGCAAAACTAGTACAATTAAGGCTTTGTCTCCATTCATTGATCAACAAGGTCTTCTAAGAGTTGGCGGGCGGCTTCAATCTTCCTCACTTTCATTTGAGGCGAAGCACCCAGTCTTGCTACCAGATTGCCCATTAACAAGGCTGTTAATACAAGAGACTCATGTCCGCAACAAACATATTGGACCACAAGGATTAATGGCAATCATGCGACAGCAATACTGGCCACTCAAAGGAAAGATGACAGCAAGAACTATTATTCACAAATGCGTTATCTGCACCAAGGCGAAACCGACACTACTAAATCAAATCATGGGAAATTTGCCAACTGATCGCGTTGAACCAGCACGAGCATTTGTAAACTCAGGAGCTGACTTTTGGGGTCCAATATGGACTCATTATCGTATCAGGGGAAAACGTCCAACAAAAAGCTACGTGGCCGTATTTTGTTGCTTTGCAACACTGATCGCGTTGAACCAGCACGAGCATTTGTAAACTCAGGAGCTGACTTTTGGGGTCCAATATGGACTCATTATCGTATCAGGGGAAAACGTCCAACAAAAAGCTACGTGGCCGTATTTTGTTGCTTTGCAACATGATCGCGTTGAACCAGCACGAGCATTTGTAAACTCAGGAGCTGACTTTTGGGGTCCAATATGGACTCATTATCGTATCAGGGGAAAACGTCCAACAAAAAGCTACGTGGCCGTATTTTGTTGCTTTGCAACAAAGGCCATACATATGGAGGTAGTCACAGATCTTACAACTGACGCATTCATCATGGCATTAAAACGTTTCATAGGAAGAAGAGGGATGTGCCGGAAAATATACTGTGACAATGCCACTAATTTCGTTGGAGCTAATAAGGAACTTGCTGAACTAAAAAATGCTGTGTTCGATGAAAGAAGCCAAGAAAAAATACAGGGTGTTTGCTGTTCGTACAATATCGATTTTAAGTTCATCCCACCACGAGCCCCACACTTCGGTGGATTGTGGGAAGCTGCCGTCAAGTCAGCAAAAAATCTATTTAAACGAAGTGCATCGAACGTCAGTCTTACATACGAGGAGTTAGAAACACTCATAATAGAAATCGAAGCGATTTTGAATTCGAGACCACTAACTCCGACGTCATCAGATGCTAACGACCTAACCGCCATAACTGCTGGACATATCTTAATCGGTGATCCCCTCACTGCAACAATTCATGTTGACGCGAAGCCTCTACATTTAAATTTAAAAAAAAGATATGAGCGCATTATCAGTATTAAAGACGACTTCTGGCATAGATGGCGGTCAGAGTACTTAAGTGATTTACAGCACCGATCAAAGTGGCAAAAGGTCCAAGACAATGTCAAAGTGGGCCAAATGGTTCTAATTCATGAAGATAATACACCGTCACTTCAGTGGCCGTTGGGGAGAATAGTAGAAACCTTCATAGGCCCAGATGGAAAAATTCGTGTAGCTAATGTGCGTACCAAAAATGGTATAATAAAACGAGCAATTCATCGACTAGCACTACTGCCGATCGATACAAGCGAACCAATCGAGCAAAACACATCCGAAAAACCAATATGCATAAATGAAACAATAACGGAGGCCCCTACGCCAACTGTTCAAGATAGTACCCCAAAAAAGCGGCGACGACTCAGCATAGGAAACGTTCTGCTAACAACTTTAATGGCCTGTTTTGTGACTGCATCCCAATGCAGCCCAATCGTCGAGCAATTTACCAGACCTGGACTCTATTTCGAAAACATCGGAGCTACCAAAATCATATCAAGTCAGTGGAACATTGTAGTATACTACAATTTATCATCTTTTTGGATTGCCTGGGATTCGATTAGGTCGACTACAGCAGCCCTTGATAACATTTGTCATCAAAGCGGTGGCCAATTTGCATGCGACAGACTCGTAACCTTTTATGACCACTGGCACAGCGACATTGAAATGGAAAATGCCCTACTCAAATCCCCTATTGCAAGATCGAAACGGGGAGCAATAAATATTATTGGAAATGTAGCTAATTCCTTGTTTGGCGTATTAGACTCAAATTATGAAACAGAGATGAAACACCATTTGAGCCAAATCTACGACAACGAAGAATACCTTAACAAATTACTTAAAAACCACACATCAATTTTGGACGCAACACTAAACATCTTGAAACAAACTCAAGACGCCTCAAAACGGAAATTCACTGACTTAGATGCACAAATAAAGTTGATAATGTCAACTATCAATAATGTCAGTAATGCACTCGACAAAAGTGCATTATATTATACATTTACTTCATTGGCGTTGCAAGTACTAACGTTAACTCACAACTTCCAAATGCAACAACAGGCCTTAATAGACGCTATCACCGATGGTCATCATGGCAAGATTAATCCTCTACTCATATCCACTGATCAGTTTCGAAAGGAACTGCAAAACATTCGGACACACTTATCGCAAAATCTACAACTTCCAATAGAAGATGACAGCATCTTGGAGTATTTTCGACTCATTGAACTCAAGCTATTTAAAACGGATACACAGGTTGTATTTTCGCTACTACTGCCATTAGTAGATTCTGAAACATTTGAATTGTTCCAATTAACACCAATTCCAGCTGCAATAAATGGGTCACTTGTCATCATTAAACTTTTAACAAGATTTATCGGAATAAATTTGCATAAGGAACAACTGTATCCTATGAATAAGGAGTTGGTCGGTTGTCATGAGGTCAGCAACAACATCTATCTATGCTATCAACAACACCCAATTTATCGAGCAAACGCCGAAATAGGAAAATGTGAAATGGACTTGTTTCACAATAAAGACGCAACCAGCTGTCAACTTCAACGACTCGATCAAAATACCACTTGGTTCCAGCTACACAATTCTAATCAATGGATTTACGGCATGAGCACTCCTTCACCTGTC